>NW_027422712.1:0-45000 GCF_048934315.1 Petromyzon marinus | reverse complement strand
TTTGAGAAATGTGACGTCACGTCAAAATGCGCAACTTTAATTAAACACGTCCTGCTGAATTAAAGAGTAAACAGACTTCTTAATAAACGTTTCCTGATGACAGTGAGCACACACCCGGCATGCACGTGACTTGACACGCACGACAGTCAGTGTGTGTGTGTGTGTACGTGTGTGTGTGTGCGCGTGTGTACGTTTGTGTGTGTGTACGTGTGTGTGTACGTGTGTGTATGTACGTTTGTGTGTACGTGTGTGTGTACGTTTGTGTGTGTGTGCACGTGTGTACGTTTGTGTATACGTGTGTGTGTGTGCGCGTGTGTGTGTACGTGTGTGTACGTGTGTGTGTGTGCGCGTGTGTACGTGTGCGCGTGTGTACGTGTGTGTGTGTACGTGTGTGTGTGTGTGCGCGTGTGTGTACGCATGATGATGCGTAGGCCAATGTACCTGGGGAGCGGTGGCGCAGTGGTTAGCGCACTGCCCATACGAACCCGGTGCCACCGAATCCCGCTTCCCACTTCACGACGGACTCGCGCATCGGTGGCGATCGTGCGGACCGGCGGTAAACTCCCCTAGGTCGGCTCAGACTTAAACGAGCACCTGGGGTAGCGATCTGTGAACAACATCATCAGCAGCAGCATTCGTGGGAGAGACAAAAATGGCCGCTGAGGAAGCTGCCACCTCACCCATCCCCCTCGTGCGTCGTCACGACCTTGGTAGCACTTGCCCCAAGGGTCTGTGCGAGTTATACGGGAACCTTTGTCTTTGTGTGTGCTGCTACGTGAGATTAAAGTTATTATTATAATGAGATGTCTGTGTGTGTGTGACTATAACCTTTGTGTGTGCTGCTACGTGAGATGAAAGTATTATAATGAGATGTCTGTGTGTCTGTGACTATAACCTTTGTATTTGTGTGTGCTGCTACGTGAGATGAAAGTATTATTATTATAATGAGATGTCTGTGTGTGTGTGTGACTATAACCATTGTCTTTGTGTGTGCTGCTACGTGAGATGAAAGTATTATTATAATGAGATGTCTGTGTCTGTCTGTGACTATAACCTTTGTCTTTGTGTGTGCTGCTACGTGAGATGTATTATTATTATGAGATGTCTATGTCTGTGTGTCTGTGACTACAACCTTTGTCTTTGTGTGTGCTGCTACGTGAGATGTATTATTATAATGAGATGTCTGTGTGTGTGTGTGACTGTAACCTTTGTCTTTGTGTGTGCTGCTACGTGAGATGTATTATTATTATAATGAGATGTCTGTGTGTGTGTGACTGTAACGAACCAGGAGGCAGGTTCCATGATGAGATGCGTCTCACTGAAAAGGAGCCACTTGTGTCCACCAGGTTCGTAGCGCGGTGTGCTAACCACTGCGCCACCGCTCCCCACCAGCGGATGTTCGCTGTCGATTGCGTTCCGTGCATTGCCTCGTCCCCACCACGGCAGCAGCAGCAGCAACAACAAAGGAAAAGATCTCCCGGATAGCCGATACAGACACTTGGGGCAATATCAAAGCATTTTTGTTTCCAAGTGTGGTTAATGCAGAGTTGATGCCTTGTGATGGGGTGTCTGTTGTTTGAACAACGTAACACCGGTATTCTTGCCGGAAAGGGTAAAACCTCTCATTTTTTTGCATAGTGTCGTGCAGAGGGAAACCAGAAAACAAAAACCCACATCATGATGAACACGGATTCCCAATAGAAAGAAATGTGTCGCCATTTCCTGAAGGAGTGCATTATGGTTATCTTGTCTTCGATCACCACCGAAGACAAATGTGACATTCCGAAAGCAGAAGTGATGCAGCTGTTGTCAATTGGTCATTTTTATTTGCATGGCGTGCAATGGCCGTGTGCTGTTTACAACACATTTCTGCCTTTTCCAGCCTGCATTGTTATTCTTTTATGTTTTCATTGTTATTGTTAAAAAAAAATTATTGAAGCATTATTTTTGCCTGCACCTCTTGGCACATTCCTATTTCCCGTTACGGATCTTCTTGTTCTGTGCTCGTGCAACACGAATCTCAACTGCATACTAGCTGGGTAACTGGCTAAACAGGACTTTCTGTGTAACAAACATTGATATTTCCAATTATTAACAGGTTTGTATGTATGTATGTTGAACTTCTTTGGTACCGTACGTAGCCAACCATGCTAATGGTCGGTGCAGGGGATGGACAACAAACTAAACACAATAAGTAGTTTTATTAAAGGTTTTAATGAGTGGAAAGACACGATATAGAATGCTGACATTTTAGCCAATCCCCAGCCATCATTAGAACAGAGATATTTGATTACTTACAGTTGCAAGTCGTCATCTGGACGTGCATTGAGCATCCCCGACGTCATCTCGGCATTAAATAAGCACCTGATAGAATTTCGATTTGAAGCTTTCGTGACTGCAAGGATTCATCTTCTTTGGTTCTTTCGGTAAAGTCACCACGTAGAATGAGAATAAAATAATTAATTGATAAAATAAAATAACACAATAATATTCTCACGACGTTTCGGGCCACAACACAAGCGCCCTTCATCAGGTGAAGGGACGAGACTGTCTGGAGGACAGCGCTGGAGTGAAAAAGCCACGCTCAGACAGCGACCTTTAAGCTGTGTGAGAAGAAACAAAGCGCCTTGACAAAGGAATTAGCATAGAATTTAGCATTGAAATGGCTGAGTGATTAGCTTGCGACTGGTCACAGAAATGGCTATGTTAAAGTTAAAGCATACACATCCGCAGAGGTACCCCTTGACAAAGGAATTAGCATAGAATAGAATTTAGCATTGAAATAGCTGAGTGATTAGCTTGTAACTGGTCACAGAAATAGCTATGTTAAAATCAGAGCATACACATTCACAGAGGCATCTAGTACAAATCAAACAGGAGAATTTAGCATTGAAATAACTAGGAGAATTTAGCATTGAAATAACTGAGTGATTAGCTTGTGACTGGTCACAGAAATGGCTATGTTGAAGTCAAGGCCTACACATCTGAGCTATCCACAGCAACTGGGTATACACTACAATATATAATGAATACTATATAGTGAATTTTGATTTAAAGCTTTCGTGACTGCAGTAATTCATATCCTTAGTTATTTCGGTAAAGTCACGTTGAAGGGAAACAATAAAATAATAAAATATATATAAAACAATAAAAATTATTACGACGTTTCGACCATAACACAAACGATCGTCATCAGGTGTGTCGGTTTGCATAAATTTATTTATTTTTAAACGGTTTATTTATTTATAAAAAACGTTAGCGCCACGCGCAGCGATTTGGCAGTTTATTTAGAAGGACGAGTCCATCTATGTTCTGAAAAGAGGAGGGGGGAGACGAAAAATTTAATGTATGCTGTCTAAAAGCCACTGTAAGCGTGAACAATCAATTAAGACCTGAAATGGTTTATCAAATCTTTCCAATGATTGCTAAGCCAGAATCCATCTTCTCGGTTGAAATTGTCTCTGTGCTTGTATATGTGTATAGCCTCATGAACGAATCTCTCATGGTAGCCAGATGGCTTACAAAGAACCTCTGTCTTGGAAAAGTCAATGGCATGTGAGCCTACTGAATTATAATGATCTGTCACGGCCGAGGTGTTGGTCCTACCGTGTTTAAGGTCTGCTTTGTGTTCACGAATGCGGTCCGAGACATGGCGTTTGGTTTCTCCAATGTAACTACTACCACAGAGGCAACTTAGTTTGTAGACACCAGGGTATTGTATGTCCGGAATCACATATTTTACAGACGGAACCAGATCAGGGATTTTATGTAATGTGTTGAAACGGACCTGGATCTTGTGTTTATTTATTATGCATATCCGACCAGGAACACATAGGCAGTGAACTCAAGCACGTACACCAAGCTCTTAAGGCTAATGGTTACTCCGACTACAATCCGCAAAGCTATCACTCAAACCATGAAGAAGGACCCTCTTGAGGAGCCTTTCAAAACCATCACTTTACCCTACATTGTGGGGATCACAAAAAAGATCTCCAAAATCTTGAATAAACACAAGATCCAGGTCCGTTTCAACACATTACATAAAATACGTGATCTGGTTCCGTCTGTAAAAGATGTGATTCCAGACATACAGTACCCTGGTGTGCGGGGCATACAATACATGATATGATACATAACAGAATAGTACATGGGGGAATAGTGCACCACATTAGTACATCACGTATAGGATTCTTGGTATTCAGCATTTATTTCCAAAGCTCATCGAGGCAGACACACGTGGGAATTGTGAATCATGAGGTTCAGTGTTAGCATCAGAGAAATGGTTTCAAGGGTAGCGTAGCAGTGGGTGATCACGTGTGATAAATTATATTGTCCATTATTTAGGGACGCAGCTCATGTCCCTCATGCTCATTTAACAGAAGACGCTGGGCATGTGCACGCCTAATATAAGCACAGTTCTAACGTAAGCACATTTCGCTTATAAGCAACGCATGCCGTATATTACACAGGTGGGCGGAGGCAAAGGGTAACGTCTGATACAGACACACTCTGTTGGATATAAGCAGAACTGGCCGTGCTCCCAAGTGCTGTGCCTGTATCCAGATTCTACGGTGTAAAGGCCACCTTCGTTTTGCAGCAAGAAATACACGTTGCACGCAGTTCTCTTGTTCATTTGGAATTGCAGCTTAACAGTTCAGTTTAGAGCCGCTGTCTTAATGTTAAACTTAACAACGCGGTGAAACTCATCGACGTCAGCGGCTCTAAACCGACGGCTTTAATTGCATATTCCCATGATGGAGCCATTCTCTTCAGAGGACAAACAATGATTTAAAGCCTTCGTGACTGCAGGGATTCATATTCTTGGTTCTTTCGGTAAAGTCACCACCACGTAGAAGGGAAACAATAAAATAATAAAAATATAAAACAAGTGGTACCTGTTTAACCTGAGTTGATCCGGATCTAAGATTTGACATCTTTCTGATTGTAAGCCGTGCGCCTGAACCAGTAATATCCGTTGATATCATCAGCGGTCATGAACAGTTCATTGCTGAATGAAGACCTTCGAAATCTGTCCTTTAGCTGCCAATCCGTCACTAGCCTTGACCACCAGCCATCGTCAATTCTCACATCTTGCTCAATCAAGCCCACTCACTTTTTTTTTACCAGTCATTTTGACATCTCTAACGTCTGGGTGTTCTCTTATCCATAAGAGGTGTCCAATTGTGATATATTCCACTGCACTTTTTCAGTCTCCTAGCACTGAAAGACGATCTTCACATACACACGAACTCGCCCATTACTGTACAAAATAACATACATATCACATTTAAATCACCTGCCTTGTATTCCGTGCAGTCAATATCAAAGGCCAAGTCACACAATTTATCATATTTTAAGTAGATTGGTATTATTTATAAGCTAATCTATGACCTTTCTTTTAATGAAAGTAAGTCTTTATTGATTATCACCATTTTGATAGTAACCCATGCCAGAGGAATACATCACTGTTACGATTATTGATCGTAACACGGAATATGCCCATTCAGCTATATGACTTAGTGATCTGCTCTTTTGGTAGAATTATACATGCATTGGGTCTGGAATGCTCAGCAGCGCATGAATCTCTGGGCCATATCTTGTTAGCAGGAGACATTTAGAGCTGTCTACCTGCCCCAGCAAAATGGAACCCTTGCGTTTGAATTGCATATTCAGGGCAACGCTCTGGATAACAACCTTCACCTGGTCAGAAGCCACTACCTACAGCAGACGAAGGCATGAGTTAAACCCCTGGCCGGGGGTCGACTCAAAGCCCATCATCCCTGCAGGGTCGATCACATTACTCGTGCCACTGTAGTGGGAAGTCACGTGTTGTTGATGAGCCAATGGAAATGCGGCGTTATCACCGCTTGCGCAGGGCCTTCAGCAGAGACGAGCGCTCATTTGAGCGAGGGAGACGCGGTGCGTTGGCATAGCGGTGGTGTGCTCTCTCGAGCGGTGGTCAAGAGCTCGCTCTCGTCGTACGGCCCCTACAGGCCATACCCCTGACCGCCATATGGCATTGAGATTTTAACAGCGCGGCTTTTAAATTTCGATTTAAAGCTTTCGTGACTGCAGAGATTCGTACACCTACCCGCGGAGATCATTGATAGAGCATCAGGTTTTTCAAAATCTACATAAATATTCTCCACACGCAGACGGAAGAATGTGCATTTACACATTAATATTCCCCACATGCGGGGGCTGCGTTTCAGCAACTGTGCATAAAAAGTGTTGTGCTGTACTATGCTCCTGCGTCTATGCGCCCTGCCTTCACCAACATTCACTGAACAGCGTTGAAGTCAAGTGAAATAAGGCCCCACGACCTGAATGCCGTGAGGAGACCCTCATCCATCATTGGATTGAAACAAGGCGGAACATGCGCATGCTGAGCCTGCCCACGTGCGTAATCGGCGTTTCAGGTCCGTGGACAACTAGATGACAATATTGTTTTAGGCTGGGAACTTCGTATACTGTATATTATATTTTATAAGTGATTTTAAGTTCATTCCAATCAGGCCGAGAGATTCTAAAAGAAATATCAGCTTCAATATTATTCATAATAAAGGTTGTTTTTGGGTTAGATCAACGTTTATTTATAAATGTGTCGTAACCCTCCACCACCCGACACGGCCAATCAGCAAAAAAAGTGTCACGTTGACAAAAGACAAATAATTCACTACTTTAGCCCACCGGTGTGTTGAAGAGTGAATCCACATTTACAGTTTGAGTACGGCGTTTCGCTGGTAAATACATCCAGCATCATCGGGCAATTCGCCAGAATGGTAAAGCCCTCGCGAAACGTCGTACTCAAACTGTAAATGTGGATTCACTCTTCAACACACCGGTGGGCTAAAGTAGTGAATTATTTGTCTTTTGTCAACGTGACACTTTTTTTTGCTGATTGGCCGTGTCGGGTGGTGGAGGGTTACGACACATTTATAAATAAACGCGATCTAACCCAAAAACCTTTATTATGAATAATATTGGTCGCGAAAGCCTACGTGTTAAACTGACTAACCTCTATGGGGAGGATACTTTTCTTAAAACCAGAAAATAGGAGAAGCTTCGCATTAAGCGGATGAGAATTGATATCTTCACTGGCGTTCCTCAAAAGGTGCAGAGATTCAATGGTAATACCAAACGCAGTTAAAATAACACATCACATAAAGTATTCTAAAGCTAACCAAATACTGCACAAAGCTAGCGAATTATTATTAATAGAGAGAATACAGCACAATAGGAGTGAATTATCTTACATTTCGGAATCGCTAAAGCAGTTACACTTAGATATAAGCAATAGTGTATCTATGCATTATTGGAATATAATCGATAACATAACACAACAACCGGCTGATAATGTGTTTAAACTAACAAAAACTAACCAAATTAATAAATTTTCTAGACTACATAATAAACAAATCCCTACTGAAAACCAAAAATTTAAAAACAAAACTGTACTGAACTTGACTAACACTGTATTAACCGGTGACATGGTCTCTATCCTTTCTAAAGGCCTTAACTTTGCCGTTACCCCACGCACAATTCCATTGGATGAGATCATTGCTGAGGTAGAATCAGCAGTTAGACTCCTTCCACATAATGAGGCAGAGATGACTAGACATGAGGTTGCTAAAATAATTGAGAATAGCAAAGTTCCAAAAGTAAATATTAGCTCTAACGAGGCAAAAGCCTTAAGAGAGCTGCGTGTAAATAAGGATATCCAAATCCTAGCAGCTGATAAAGGCCGCACTACTGTAGTGATGTCACGAGCCGATTATGATAATAAAATTAGAAATTTACTAGAGGAAAGTACCTACATTAAAATTAAACGAGATCCAACTAATACTTTAGAACGTAAGACCACTGCAATAATTGCAAATTCATTAATCCCTAAAAATGAGCAATACCTAATTAAGCCAAGGGCCTCAAAACCACCTAGACTCTATGGGCTACCAAAGATTCATAAAATCAGCATCCCATTACGACCCATAGTCAGTACAATTGGCTCTGCCACATATCAATTAGCAAAATATATAACCAAACAAATACAGCCCTACATCGGTAAGACATCTTCATTCATAAAAAAATTCAGAACATCTTGTGAATGTGATTAAAGATATTAAACTTACTCCTGATGATATTCTGGTAAGTTTTGATGTGATTTCTCTATTCACTAAGGTTCCAGTGGACGAATCGCTTAAATTACTTGATACACTAGTAAAGAATACCGGTTTACCAAAAGATATTCCAAAACTTGCTGGCCATTGTTTAAATAACACTTACTTCTTATGGAGAGGGGATTTCTTTAAACAAAAGGAAGGAGCAGCAATGGGTTCTCCTTTATCCCCTGCTATAGCAAATTTGTACATGGAAAACTTTGAAATAAGAGCACTTGCCTCGAGCACATTAAACCCATCCTTTTGGTTTAGGTATGTGGATGACACTTTGGTTGTCTGGCCACATGGTAAAGATACACTTAATGATTTTCTAAATCATCTCAATGCACAAAACCCGGCCATCCAGTTCACCATGGAAATGGAGGTGAATAACACACTCCCATTCCTAGATATTTTGCTTGGACATGGCCTAAACGGTAAAATAACACACAGCGTTTACAGAAAGCAAACGCACACTGATGCCTATCTGAATGCAGAATCACATCATCATCCAGCTCAGAAATCCTCTCTTATCAAGACGCTCATACATCGGGCTAAAACAGTGTCAGATGGTGAGAGTCTAGTGAGAGAGATTAAACACGTTAAAGACGCACTATGACAGAATGGCTACAATAATGCTCAAATTAACAGAGCACTGAATGCCAAATCACGATCGCAAAGCAATACTGCTGAAAGCAACCAGATTGTTAAAACAATCAAAATTCCATATATCTCAGGAGTAACTGACAAATTAGCCCGTGTTTTGCAAAAGCAAAACATTACAGTAAGATTTGGTACAGTACACAATTCAAAAACTAGTATCTTGCACTAAAGACGCATTACCTAAACTATCAACAGAAGGTGTATATCGGATTAATTGTTCATGTGGCAGCTGCTACAATTGGGCAGACAGGACGTAACATCAGCGTAAGACTAAAAAAACATCAGAGAAATATTAAATGATCTCAAACACAACTGTCGGCAGTGGCAGAACATGCTTGTCAACAAGGACACTCAATTGATTTTGACAATGTTGCAGTGGTGTGTAAAACTAATTATTACTGGCAAAGACTAATTAGAGAATCCATTGAAATTGAGAGGAACAAGAATAACTTTAATCGCTCTGACAGCTACCGGCTTAGTGCGGCCTGGAAGCGTATTATTAAATAATACACATTACATTTTGATTTAAAAAATTACTAACCTACAACTCATTACTAATCATAACCAATGACTAATCGATTATATAATTACAATACCCCCCCCTCCGCCTCTAATCACTGCACCTGATATGAGTTAAGTGATGACGTCACCCTGCTGCTCTATATAAAACCGGGAGCAAGCGAGGGCTTTACCATTCTGGCGAATTGCCCGATGATGCTGGATGTATTTACCAGCGAAACGCCGTACTCAAACTGTAAATGTGGATTCACTCTTCAACACACCGGTGGGCTAAAGTAGTCAATTATTTGTCTTTTGTCAACGTGACACTTTTTTTGCTGATTGGCCGTGTCGGGTGGTGGAGGGTTACGACACATTTATAAATAAACGCGATCTAACCCAAAAACCTTTATTATGAATAATATTGGTCGCGAAAGCCTACGTGTTAAAATAATATTAATAATAACGTGTTAACCTTACACGACATTCCATTATAGAACCTTACAGAACCAAGGGATATGGATTCCAACAATCAAGAAACGGACCTCTTAAACTCAGGATGATAATCATTTTTCTTTTTAATAAATCCATTATAACAATTCGAACCTCGGTAAAACCGAGAGGTGTCGGGAGGACGTAGTTACAAACACGAGTCTTGGCGAACATGGGACCAAATGGTATTTGAGAAATATATGTCGAAAGTATAAAGAGGTGCTCCCGACCACCTTTGTCTCTCCTGAAGAGCGCGAGAGAGGAATTTCACGCCAGGGCAAACAGATCGTTATTGCGGGGACCATCTGCCACACACGAAACTTAGTAGTGGCTCCCACCCCACCCTGCACACGGGCAGCAAAAGAGCGAGCGAGCTTTAAGTTAAACTGTCACACATTTACAAACACACAAAGTGACGAAAATTAATAAACTAAGTAAGAGCCAAGGTAACGGGGTGGATTAGGCTGGTAGAATGTGGAGTCGAAATGATATTTGCAAAGAATAGAGAGATGGGAAGATCCCGGCCACCTTTGTATTTCCCTGCAGCACGTGATAAAATGCATACGCTCGGAAGAGCATCTTCACTTGGAAATAGATCAAATACTATGAATCACAAGCAGGATCATAACTGTGTATGATAAGATACCAACTGTGATGTGAAATGTTAAACTTAAAAAAATCTTAACCATTTCTTTGTGCGTCGAAAACGTGTACGAAAAGGGGGGGGGGGGGAACCCGCCCCTCTCTCTGGGTGGATGGAGTAGACAACCAGACGCCACCAAGATGAATCGAGGTGTCTGTTGTCTTGATGTTCATGGCTTGAGGAAAGACCCGAACAGAACCGTGTCATAAATGACACACACACAAACATACACACTGACACACAAACCCCCCCCACCGACATACGATCAGATCAAAGATAGCTCCGCCTCGTGAGGGGGAGCCGAGAAGGAGAGAGATTTTTGGCATAAAAAGGAGCCGTTTCAGCATTGAAATCAACTCATCAGCCCTCGGGGGCAGCTCAACAGAAGAAGACTCATCTCAACTCAGCTCAACAGAAGAAGACTCATCTCTACTCATCTCAGCAGAAGACCCACTCAACTCATCTCAGCAGAAGACCAGCCATCACCGACGCCGGAGACGCCTCTACAACTCGCCGAATTGGCGAGTGTCGCCGATTGGCGACCCGCTGCCGCTGTTAGCGGCCAGCGCCACCACGAGCGAATCGTGAGCCTGCAATCTACAACCGCCGACGACGGAGCACCAGCGTGCCAGCTGCTCGCAGACGCACTGCGCGCATTACCTACCGTCCGCGTACAACCGCGCCGCTGCAGGCGTGCTTCTATCGCCATCTACCAGACGGTCATCTCAGCTACAACAACGTATCTACTCGTTCACCAACGTCCGTCGAGTCCGAACCAACTACTGAAAGAAGAATCAACTGATATGTATGATACACTGCCTCCCACTACACGACAAACCAGACGTCTGCTTGACGCAAAGAATCGATTCCGAACATTGGCCTACTCTTTTCACCACTCATACCATTCAACACACACACACGGGTCATTAACAAAGCCTAAAACCTCAAGCCATTGAACCATCCGTGATTGTGGAAACATCGCAACGACCGAGTGAATAATCCATCGTTTTTAAGAGTGTTCATAATTTTCCTCTGTAATATTGTGCTGGGGCTGTACTTCTAACCGCATAAATTACCAACTGACCCATTAACAAGGATTAATTCTTGGCACCTCACCACGGAGCGCCGCTCGCGGGGGTGAAGAGCGGGTTCAACCGGTTCCCTGTCAAGGGTCTGGCCACAATTAATTAAAATATTTGCCCGAGATAAGGATCTCAAAAGGAAACATCGCCACCCATTGAGTTGTGTTGAGAAGTCGATTAGAAATACTTGAGTCGTTCGTTAATATTTTTCTTTCTACATAATCTTGCTGGTATCCACGAATGAAATAACGAATTCAAACGCATATTTGTGCCTCCAAGAATAATTCTGGTTGGAGTGCCCTTTCAACGAGTAGCGTTGCATAATAATCAGTCATCCTATTGTTAACAACGTGACAATAATTGCATTAAGGGCCGCGCATGATCAATGACCGAATGCTGTGTTGTGTGACAATTCAAGTAACGAAGCATTGAGTGGTGTTGATAAGGCAATTAGAAGTATTTCAGTCGAACGCTTTAAATTCATAATCGTTATGAATCAATGAACGAACATCAACGTGGTACTGTGCTGACGATTTCAAGCATAATAACTTTGCATATCAGAATGTATTAAGGATTGGATACGAATCAAAGACCAAGTGCCGTGTTGTGTAACAATTCAAGCATACGAGTTTGCATATTATAAAGTTAAGGTTTGATAGAATAGTTCGCATGTTTTTAATCTCTCTCTCAACAACCGATCGATTGCGTTACGCGTCGGGAATTAACCACAGGTGCCGCTATCGAGGTGAAACAACGCAATTGTGATGGTATCATGTTAACGCTGTGTTGAAATTCCAAAATCCCGAGATTGAGTTTTCATATTATCCAAAAATTAAAGTTAGCTAGAAATAAAATTGATTAAAGCAGAAGGTTTGTGTGTGATTCTTCCTGAAATTCTGCATATTGTTCTGCGTATGAGATCTGAATCCTGGGGACCTATCATAAGCACACTATCACCACACATAATCCATAACACACATAATTCATAATGTTCAATCGAGAGCAATCATATCCTTATCGATAATATGGAATTAAAGAGCAGAGTCGAATCGACTCTCTCTCATTCACGATCACAACGCCTGCGTCACTGCATACGATTAATTGCGTCATTCCAATTCATAACACAATCCTAGTCACCGAGGCTCGACCTGATAATCCATAACGACCTGCATTATCCTAACCACGCCCATTCGCATAAATTAATACGATTATCTCTGGAATCAGCATAATTTATGCACATAATTACACTAATTAACATAATTTCGGATAAATTATGCAAATCCCAAATTTCATTTAATTTTCATTATTTTCATCAATTTTCATAACACCTATATATACAACACCCCCCCCCCCCCCCACCCCCACCAACGCATGGATCGGGCGAATCGACCAGGACACCGGAACTAGCGGCAGCCACAGCGTTTGGACGTATTGGCGGCACGCCGCTGCAGCGTGCCACACCGGTCCTCACAAAGCAGTCCGATGATGTCGCTATTGCCCCTTGAGGGAGCCGCAGGGCTCTCGGTCAGAAGCTGCACTCAGATTCAGCAGCCGCTTTCCCCGATCGAACGTGACACCACAATTTCAAGCTTTCGCGACTGCGGTGATTCATATTGTTGGTTCTTTTGGTAAAGTCACGTTGAAGGGAAAACAATAAAATAATAAAATATATAAAACAGTAAAATTCTCACGACGTTTCGACTGCAGCAGAAGCAGTCATCGTCAGGTGTGAAAACCAACGGCAAGAACACCTGACGATGACTGCTTGTGTTGCAGTCGAAACGTCGTGAGAATTTTATTGTTCAATATATATTTTATTATGTTATTGTTTTCCCCTCAACGTGACTTTACCGAAAGAACCAAGAATATGTGACACCACGAGTGGCAATCTTTTTGATTCCGTAAACGAGTCAAGGAACCGTCCGACCAAGTCTCGGGCACAAGGAGTCAAAATCTGCCATTTGGAACGTGAAGCAGTCAATCATCATCATCATCATCAGGCCGGGTGCTGTACGGCAACAGACTGTGAAGCTTCGTGTTCAGCTGCTCACGTAAACATTCGTCTTCCGACCGCTTCGACATCACGAGAACTGATTTTGAGGCACCCGCAATACTTTACGACCGGGTGTTTAATGAATAATTATTGCGAAACTTTAGCTTTTTCTTATACCGCACACGACCGATGTACCGCCAATGCTTTCATTTGCTGCTATTCCGGCCGTTGTAGTGGACGCTCTCCTCACCAACCCGCTGAGACAGGTAAGGGTACCAGTCCGTTTACTCCGCCTCCATCACACACAGCTCCCTCCTTCATCCACAGCTCTCTCCTCTCGTCCCTCCTCTGACGTGCCCTCTTATCCCCGCGCTCCCTCTCCCATATCCCTCTCCTTCCCTGTCACATCATTCCCAGCCACCAATCACATCTCGTCACACTTCATCTCCAGCCACCAATCCGCTTGCTCCACACCGCGGGGTTCCTCCGCCGTCAACTCGGCGCAGGGATTGACGTCGGCGTGTCGGGGCTAGGGACTTCCGATGCTGTGGGGACCGCCTTTGTCTCCCCAGTGACGATGTTTACACACCGCACCAGGTACGCATTTGAGGCTGAGTCAACCTAGGGGAGGCCCAGGAACGGTTAAGATCACCCTCACTGGTGTTGGCCGCGGACTTAATACCTTGTAATAAGTGTCCATTAGGTGTTTGAACGGTTTAACGCCTGCATTTGTGCCATTCTATACCTTATTCACCTTCGATTAGCATGTTTGGCTACGTACGGTTTGAAAGAAATGTTAGTCAAACAGAATGTGTATTTGCGTGCGCGTGTTTAAACGTATCTTTGTATGAGCGATAGGGCAGCGGTTAGCGCTACGCTGCGCTACGAACCCGGAGACCCGGGTTCGTTTCCCGCTCACGGCCAACACCGCCAGTGACGATTATCTGAACCGGTCCTGGGCTTTCCTAGGTCGACTCAGCCTAAAAATGAGTACCCAGTGTGATGTGAGCATCGCCACTCAGGATACAAAGGCGGCCGGGCGCGGTGCTGGCTACCCACCCCCTCGTGTGCCGTGCCAGCCTTCATAGGTGCTCGCTAACAGCACTTGCCCCTAGCGTCTGTTAATGCTCTACCAGGGATCTTTGTCTTTGTGTGAGTGCAATAAGATCAGGCAACATGACTGGCAGAGAAAATTGCTTGAGATGATTTTAAAAGCATGGGTTTAGAAAAGTGAACAAAGCATGTCTCTATTATGTGCATTACCATTGAAGGGTGCATTGGGTTCAAAGCCATCCGCATAGCCTCAAATCTGCATTAATGCCAATTTGTCTCCGTATCTGGTAAGATAATAGTATTACAGGAGGTCCTCTCACGCGCTAACCCAGAGTGATGTGAGTGCACGATCTCTGTATTACAATTGTTTTTTATTGTCCTTAACTCCAATCAAACAATATGCAGTTCAGGTCAAATAAGACATTCCTTTTTAACGCTTTCCAACCAAGGTTGAGATGTTAATGCATTAGCTCTGTTCGTTCATATCTGCCCATCTGTCTGTAGCATGGCATTTCGACAACCCTCTTAAAGATGTATGGACTGATGCTGTACAGAAGGATGTGGAGCTGAGTGGACTTGCCGATGACCGGTACCAGCGGTTTCAAGATTGGCCTCTGTGGAGGAGGCTCGTGAAGCATGCTGCTGGGCAGTTGGAGGCAGTCGCCCTCCAGTAACAACGGAGGGCGGATGAGCGACGCTCACGACAACGAGCGGAGAGTCAGCCACACCAAGTCGGTGCAGTGGTGCCTCTGTCAGTCATCTTATTGAGCACATGGCAACTTGGGTCTGTCCTGTGAGCTGGCAGAGAGCCGTCGACACATCACGTGGCCTCAACACGTAAGACAAAACTACAATTCGTGTTGTAGAGAATGTACCTCCTCCTATACGTGTAACTTTTAAGTGGTATGCCTTGTAACTGATGAATGATCCGAGTGTGCTTCCTATTTCAAAGACAATGAGTTGCTCCAGATGCTTCGTGGAAAACAAAAATACCATTTGACCTGTATCACAAGAACAACGGGTCTCACCCGAGTTCTCTGTACAGGTTACATTCAAACACACACACACACTTTGTCCTAACATCACTTATTCAATGTTTGACCCTTATAGATCATATGTTACAAGTATGCACAAAACCAGACAAGTATACATTCTAAATTATTGACAGGCATATTAACAAAATTGGATTACTGCAGTGAAATATACTGCATCACGTTACATCGTATTAATAAGAAGCTTTTAAAAAAAGTTGCAGTCTGCTTCACAGTGTATGTAAAACATACTATTGTGTCATTCAAAACGAGTAGGCCATTCTCTTTGGTTCTATTCGGTAAAGTCACGTAGGTAAAAAATAAAACAAAAATCAAGACGTTTCTGCCACAACACAAGTGGCCTTCATCAGGTGAAGGGACCAGACTGTCTCGAGGACAGCGCTGGAGTGAACACAGCCAAGCTCAGACCGCGACCTTTAAGCTGTCAGAGGAATTAAGGTGCCTTGACAAAGTCATTAGCATAAAAAATTAGCATTTAATTGGCGGACTTAGCATGATGAACGGTGTAGAGGGGGTGAACATGTGCAGGCCGGCGAGGGGGGGAGGGGGAGTTTACATATTGATGGTGTGAAAAGGGAATTTTAAGAAGCTGCGAAAGTTTAGGGTACCACTTGAAAAAATATACTGTACCATTGAAAATTAGTTTAATGTTTAGTTCGATTTAGAACATCTTTCCAATGGTTGCTTAATTTGAAACCATCTTCTCGGTTGAAATTGTTTGTGTTTGTAAATCTGAATTGCCTCGTGAACAAATCTCTGATAAACACCCGTGGGTTTGCAAAGAACCTTGGTATCGGAGAAAATTATATCGTGATCACCCACAGCGTTGTAACAGTGATCAGCTACGGCAGAAGAATTCGCTTTGCCGTGTTTCAAATCTAATTTGTGCTCATGAATTCGGTCAGAGACATGTCGCTTCGTCTCCCCGATATAGCAATCACCGCAGATACAACTCAATTTGTAGTAGGCCATTGCATGTTGGCGTCTGAGTGAAAATGTAGCAAATTCTAAACATTACCTACAAACTACACAACTGAGATGACGCATCAATCATCGCCCCCTACTGACAGGCTCCGGTCCACATGCAGGCCGGTGCAGGGCCACCACCTTGTGCCACACAGGGGCAGCTGCTACTTGGGGATGCTCTTCGAGTGTTTCAGACGAGATACGACACAAAACTCCGAGTTGCTGAGGCGATTAACCAAGCACCATGTAAAAGCAATTATTATGATAACATAGTGAATGCTTGGGAGCTTATTGTCTCTCGCTCCTGGTTAGAGATCGACCCAACCCACGGGCCCACAAAGTGTTCAACTTCACATTCTTGTCATTAAAGGCCTGTGACAAAGGTGCATCTATTGTAGCGACATCGTCTCTGGCTTACACATCTACCGGGTCTCCACTTGACTTTGTATTGTCTAGGAGCAAGTCCACCCACACCTCCACTTCCACAAACTGCTGGGAGTTGCCTCGCTCTGCCTCAGTCAGAATTCTCCTCCTGCTTCACGATGTGAAGGTCCCATTTTGGAGTTGAATCATCTTCACTTTTTACTTTCACTTCATCGCTCATCACTTCTTCACATTTCACCTTCACCTCTTCATATTTCACCTCGATACCTCTAAAAGTGTCCAAGCTGGGATTTTTGTCCGGTTCTTGTTTCATGAGGGATGGGCTCATGGCGGCACTTTGACTTTCACAAGCTGATTTCAGACTCCGACTCAGCTCCTTGTGGATCTTCTGATGCTTTTGTGTTCTCTGGTGTTTTCGAAGATTTGATGAATCTGCAAACGGCTTCCCGCACAGAGTACACTTGAAGGGTTTCTCTCCTGTGTGTGTTCTCTGGTGTTTTACAAGATCAGATGAATGTGCAAACGCCTTCACGCACACACTGCACTTGAAGGGTTTCTCTCCTGTGTGTGTTCTATGGTGTTTTACCAGATCAGATGAATGTGCAAACGCCTTCACGCACACACTGCACTTGAAGGGTTTCTCTCCTGTGTGTGTTCTCTGGTGTTTTACAAGAGCAGATGACTGTGCAAACGCCTGCATGCACACACTGCACTTGAAGGGTTTCTCTCTGTGTGTTCTCTGGTGTAATACGAGATGATATGACTGTCTAAACACCATCCCGCACATCGTGCACCTGAAGGGTTTTTCTCCCGTGTGTGTTCTCTGGTGTGTTACAAGATTACATGAATCTTAAAATGTCTTCCCACACACACTGCACTTGAAGGGTTTCTCTCCCGTGTGTGTTCTCTGGTGTACTTTAAGATGTGGTGACTGTGCAAACGCGATCCCGCACAGAATGCACCTGAAGGGTTTCTCTCCCGTGTGTGTTCTCTGGTGTGTTACAAGATGCCATGAATCTGAAAACGCCTTCCCGCACAGAGTACACTTGAAGGGTTTCTCTCCTGTGTGTGTTCTCTGGTGGGTCTCAAGAACTGATGGCCATGCAAATGCCTTGTCACACACAGTGCACTTGAAGGGTTTCTCTCCTGTGTGAGTTCTCTGGTGCTGTGTCAAGTTTCCAGTCCGGTCCGTGCTGTATGCACGCTGGTCGCATTGTTGACTTGTCGTACCGAGCTGCTGCCTTTGCTCCATGAAACCAATTCTGCAGAGGAAGCGTCAAAGGAAGCGTCAGCTGCAGACAGAAAATAAGAATATCCACGCCATTTACAAGTCAGTTTCGAGGCACAGAGGAATGCATATATACACAGTAACACGTGACTTACACGTCTATACTTATTACTATATTCATGATGTAGTGAAAACGTTTCCCAAATTCATCACGAGAGGGCAAATGTCATAAATATGCCTGGAAGCCCTCATATCTTCAAAATGAATGTTAACCCCAAATTCCGAGCACACAATTTCTGCTGTCTGACTACAAAAATAATATTTATGAAAGCTAAATTCGACTGACATAGCAAAGGGTGTTGAAAACAATACTATTTGTGTTATGCAGAAATGCATGAATTAATGTTCAATCGCAACTTAGAGGTGTGAATCCAGGCTCAGATGTCCTTGAATGCTGGGGATGAACAGATCCGACTTCAGCTGCATGTGTGTGCTGTGTTCACCTCCTGTTTCCATTCTTATAAAAAGTTCCAGAGGAAAACAAAAATAAACTATTGTTTTGATATAACCTCCGTGTTCAACAGAGTTAATAGACTTTACTTCAAACACAAACTTGACACTGTCACACACTGCCATGAGTAAACAGGTGGTGGTGTGACCAGAACCATGCCTGGCCACCTTCATCTTCTCAGCATTAATTCTTCCTCACTCCACCAAGTAATGAATCGAGGATCAATCAACATAGCCGAGGCTATCCGTGTCTCTGTCTCTCTCTCCCCGTGGTGAAGGTGTTCCCCTCCACACATTCAGAGTCAACAGCGGCACGCGCTTAACGTCTTTGACCGATAGATGCATTGACGCACGTATTGTTGGTTCTTTCAGTAAAGTCACGTAGATAGAAAATAACAGATTAAATTTAATAAGATAAAGACCACTTGTGTTGCGATCGAAACGTCGTGGGTTTTTTGCTTTATTTTCAATTTTTTTTATTTTTCATTTAATTTATAATCTGTTATTTTCATTTAATTTTCTATCTATGTGACTTTACCGAAAGAACCAAGAATATTAATTCCTGCAGTCACCAAAGTTTTAAGTCAAAACATTCACACACGTTGACAAAGCCTCACCTTGTGTTGTTGTGGGCAGGTCACTTCTGATAACAAGAGCGGTATAGCAGCTCAAGCGGGCTTGGCCTGGTGAAAAAAATAACGAAAATAAAAACTGCGTGAATATTTACAATAAAACAAAGTTACAAAGTGGCGAGCCGGGTGAAGACAAATTAAACTTAAGCGAGATAATTAAAGTGAATGCAATCAGGCGAGGGCAGGAGGCTAGGCCCCGCGTTGTAAAGTTCCAACCTGGACATCGATTCCCATGCTCGCTGCTACTCAACTGACATCCCTACGAGAGAGAGGCTCTACCTTGGTAAACAACAACAACAACCACCACCACAACCACCACCACCATGAGAATTTCTCACCTCGGATTTCAGTGCAAGCGCGGATCGGCAGCCTCCTGTTACCTCGCGACATCACGCGGGTAAGCAGGTAACATGACGTCACTTCCGTGGTAATAGACACGCCCCTCCCACAAAGAGCGGCGCTGTAACTGAATAAATTATATTTTGATTTAAAGCTTTCGTGACTGCAGTAATTCATATTCTTAGTTTTTTCGGTAAAGTCACGTTGAAGAGAAACAACAAAATAACAAAATATATATAAAACAATAAAAAATTCTCACGACGTTTTGACCATAACTCAAACGGTCATCATCAGGTGTGTCGGTTTGCATAAATTTATTTTGAAAACGGCATATTTATTTATTTATTTATATAAAAATAACGTTTGCGTCACGCGCAACGATTGGCAGTTTGCCCAGGACTAGTCCATCTATTTTTTGAAAAGAGGAGGGGGGAGACGAAATTTGTTTTTATGTATGCTGTCTGAAAGCCACTGTAAGTGTGAACAATCAATCAAGAACTGAAATGATTTATCAAATCTTTCCAATGATTGCTAAGATAGAATCCATCTTCTCGGTTGAAATTGTCTCTGTGCTTGTATATGTGGATAGCCTCATGAACGAATCTCTCATGGAAGCCAGATGGCTTACAAAGAACCTCCGTCTTGGAAAAGTCAATGGCATGTGAGCCTACTGAATTAGAACAATGATCTGCTACGGCCGAGGTGTTGGTCCTACCGTGTTTAAGGTCTGCTTTATGTTCACGAATGCGGTCCGAGATATGGCGTTTGGTTTCTCCAATGTAACTACTACCACAGAGGCAACTTAGTTTGTAGACACCAGGGTATTGTATGTCCGAAATCACATCTTTTACAGACGGAACCAGATCACGGATTTTATGTAATGTGTTGAAACGGACCTGGATCTTGTGTTTATTCAAGATTTTGGAGATCTTTTTTGTGATCCCAGCAATGTAGGGTAAAGTGATGGTTTTGAAAGGCTCCTCAAGAGGGTTCTTCTTCATGGTTTGAGTGATAGCTTTGCGGATTGTATAGTCGGAGTAACCATTAGCCCTAAGAGCTTGGTGTACGTGCTTGAGTTCACTGCTTATGTGTTCCTGGTCGGATATGCATTGGGCTCTATGATACAGAGTCTTGATGAGAGAATTCTTCTGTGATGGATGGTGGTGGGAATCCGGTTTCAGATAAGCATCCGTATGGGTAGCTTTCCTGTAGACAGAGTGGCTCATTGAACCATCAGGTCTCTTTTTAATTAGGACATCCAAAAAAGGTATCTTGCCATCTATTTCGACTTCCATGGTAAATCTGATGGCTGGGTGTATGGAATTGATGTGGTCGAAGAATTGGTCTAGAGCAGGCCGGCCATGTGGCCAGATGACAAAAGTGTCATCCACGTACCTCTTCCATAAGGTTGGGCGCAGAGTGGCAGTCTGGATGGCGTCAGTCTCAAATTTCTCCATGAAAATGTTAGCTATAACTGGAGAAAGGGGGGAGCCCATTGGGGTGCCCTCAGTTTGTTTGTAGAAAGTTCCATTCCAAGTGAAGTATGTATTGGTTAAACAGTGTCTCACCAGGGGGGGTACCTCAGTGTTTAGTCCTTGATGAACCAAGTCTTCAATGATTGCAATGGTGTCAGGTACAGGAACCTTGGTGAATAAGGAAACTACATCAAAACTGACAAGCAGGTCGTCTGGGGACAGGGAAATACCCTTGATTGTTGATACCAGGTGAGTAGAATTTTGTACCGCAGAGGTGGTCTTTCCAGTGAAAGGACGCAGGATTTCAGACAAAAAACGAGCTAGTTTGTAGGTGGGGGAGCTGATTTTAGAGACTATGGGACGAAGAGGTGTATCAACTTCATGTATTTTTGGTAAGCCGTATAATCTTGGTGGCCTGGCAGCAGAAGGTTTCAACGAAAACTGTTTACAGGAAAGCTACCCATACGGATGCTTATCTGAAACCGGATTCCCACCACCATCCATCACAGAAGAATTCTCTCATCAAGACTCTGTATCATAGAGCCCAATGCATATCCGACCAGGAACACATAAGCAGTGAACTCAAGCACGTACACCAAGCTCTTAGGGCTAATGGTTACTCCGACTATACAATCCGCAAAGCTATCACTCAAACCATGAAGAAGAACCCTCTTGAGGAGCCTTTCAAAACCATCACTTTACCCTACATTGCTGGGATCACAAAAAAGATCTCCAAAATCTTGAATAAACACAAGATCCAGGTCCGTTTCAACACATTACATAAAATCCGTGATCTGGTTCCGTCTGTAAAAGATGTGATTCCGGACATACAATACCCTGGTGTCTACAAACTAAGTTGCCTCTGTGGTAGTAGTTACATTGGAGAAACCAAACGCCATATCTCGGACCGCATTCGTGAACATAAAGCAGACCTTAAACACGGTAGGACCAACACCTCGGCCGTAGCAGATCATTGTTCTAATTCAGTAGGCTCACATGCCATTGACTTTTCCAAGACGGAGGTTCTTTGTAAGCCATCTGGCTTCCATGAGAGATTCGTTCATGAGGCTATCCACATATACAAGCACAGAGACAATTTCAACCGAGAAGATGGATTCTATCTTAGCAATCATTGGAAAGATTTGATAAATCATTTCAGTTCTTGATTGATTGTTCACGCTTACAGTGGCTTTCAGACAGCATACATAAAAACAAATTTCGTCTCCCCCCTCCTCTTTTCAAAAAATAGATGGACTAGTCCTGGGCAAACTGCCAATCGTTGCGCGTGACGCAAACGTTATTTTTTTTATATATAAATAAATAAATATGCCGTTTTCAAAATAAATTTATGCAAACCGACACACCTGATGATGACCGTTTGAGTTATGGTCGAAACGTCGTGAGAATTTTTTATTGTTTTATATATATTTTGTTATTTTGTTGTTTCTCTTCAACGTGACTTTACCGAAAAAACTAAGAATATGAATTACTGCAGTCACGAAAGCTTTAAATCAAAATTTAATCGCCTCTACGGGGAGGGTTTTCACATAACTTTAAGATCCTTCAACAAACTCCGGGATAAGAAAGCTCAGCTGATCGAGTCTCTCACCTTCCTGAAGAGATGCCGCGACTCTGGGGTAATACCAATCGCATTTACACTCACCTCTGCTACTGTAACTTCTTCTAATGCGAAACGAATTCTTTTCAAAACTAGCTTAGCTCTTATCTCAGAAAAAATCAGACTTATACGCACAGAACTAGATCAGTTAGACAAGACACTCTACAAATCACACTTATCATTGACGGCAATAATGTCCACATCGGATTGGGAACATGTAGACAATATGACTGCCTCTTCAGCTGCTACTATGTCGACCAAATGTAAGGAAAACCTGATTTCCAAATTTAACCTCCTCTTCAACAAAAGACCGGACCCACACACCAAAAAGTTAGACGTTAATAAAGTCGTAATTAATCGCAGTAACAGTTCTATTTCCGATGGTCTGAAATCCGTTTTAGCTAAAGGTCTAAACTTTGCAGTCACACCTAAACACATACCAGTTAATGAAATAATTGCCCAAGTAGACGTTGCTCTCAGGGGCCTGGGTCACATCGCTGCAGACGTAGCAAGATCTGAAATCGCTGCAACCCTCAAAAACGCTAAGATGCCAGCTAGCAACCTCAGCAAAGATGAGCGTTTTGAATTATATAAATTAAAAAAGAGGAATGATATTGTAGTTCTCTCAGCTGACAAAGGCAATGCTACTGTCATCATGGATAAAATAGAATACAACAACAAAATTAAAGAATTACTCGACGATGGTAGTTATACAAAAATAAAAAGAGATCCCACCAACAGCCTCGTCACACAAACCAACAAAATAATTTCTGATTCAACCGCATTAATTGATCAATCTAAACAGTTTTCGTTGAAACCTTCTGCTGCCAGGCCACCAAGATTATACGGCTTACCAAAAATACATAAAGTTGATACACCTCTTCGTCCCATAGTCTCTACTATCAGCTCCCCCACCTACAAACTAGCTCGTTTTTTGTCTGAAATCCTGCGTCCTTTCACTGGAAAGACCACCTCTGCGGTACAAAATTCTACTCACCTGGTATCAACAATCAAGGGTATTTCCCTGTCCCCAGACGACCTGCTTGTCAGTTTTGATGTAGTTTCCTTATTCACCAAGGTTCCTGTACCTGACACCATTGCAATCATTGAAGACTTGGTTCATCAAGGACTAAACACTGAGGTACCCCCCCTGGTGAGACACTGTTTAACCAATACATACTTCACTTGGAATGGAACTTTCTACAAACAAACTGAGGGCACCCCAATGGGCTCCCCCCTTTCTCCAGTTATAGCTAACATTTTCATGGAGAAATTTGAGACTGACGCCATCCAGACTGCCACTCTGCGCCCAACCTTATGGAAGAGGTACGTGGATGACACTTTTGTCATCTGGCCACATGGCCGGCCTGCTCTAGACCAATTCTTCGACCACATCAATTCCATACACCCAGCCATCAGATTTACCATGGAAGTCGAAATAGATGGCAAGATACCTTTTTTGGATGTCCTAATTAAAAAGAGACCTGATGGTTCAATGAGCCACTCTGTCTACAGGAAAGCTACCCATACAGATGCTTATCTGAAACCGGATTCCCACCACCATCCATCACAGAAGAATTCTCTCATCAAGACTCTGTATCATAGAGCCCAATGCATATCCGACCAGGAACACATAAGCAGTGAACTCAAGCACGTACACCAAGCTCTTAGGGCTAATGGTTACTCCGACTATACAATCCGCAAAGCTATCACTCAAACCATGAAGAAGAACCCTCTTGAGGAGCCTTTCAAAACCATCACTTTACCCTACATTGCTGGGATCACAAAAAAGATCTCCAAAATCTTGAATAAACACAAGATCCAGGTCCGTTTCAACACATTACATAAAATCCGTGATCTGGTTCCGTCTGTAAAAGATGTGATTTCGGACATACAATACCCTGGTGTCTACAAACTAAGTTGCCTCTGTGGTAGTAGTTACATTGGAGAAACCAAACGCCATATCTCGGACCGCATTCGTGAACATAAAGCAGACCTTAAACACGGTAGGACCAACACCTCGGCCGTAGCAGATCATTGTTCTAATTCAGTAGGCTCACATGCCATTGACTTTTCCAAGACGGAGGTTCTTTGTAAGCCATCTGGCTTCCATGAGAGATTCGTTCATGAGGCTATCCACATATACAAGCACAGAGACAATTTCAACCGAGAAGATGGATTCTATCTTAGCAATCATTGGAAAGATTTGATAAATCATTTCAGTTCTTGATTGATTGTTCACACTTACAGTGGCTTTCAGACAGCATACATAAAAACAAATTTCGTCTCCCCCCTCCTCTTTTCAAAAAATAGATGGACTAGTCCTGGGCAAACTGCCAATCGTTGCGCGTGACGCAAACGTTATTTTTTAAATATATATATAAATAAATAAATATGCCGTTTTCAAAATAAATTTATGCAAACCGACACACCTGATGATGACCGTTTGAGTTATGGTCGAAACGTCGTGAGAATTTTTTATTGTTTTATATATTTTTTGTTATTTTGTTGTTTCTCTTCAACGTGACTTTACCGAAAAAACTAAGAATATGAATAAATTATGTTAATGAGGCCGGCCCATATGTCGAGGGATGGAGCGTGGCTGCTGAACCCATCGCAATAAACTCGCGACGGCTTTAACGGACACATTATGTTAATGAGCCACCAGTCACTGGGCGTACCTTTGCCCAAATAAGGATTGGCACTGGACATCGGCAGTGACCCAAGCGGAGGTGACGTCACGCTCAAGAGCGCCGTGGACGGGGATGGGGGAGTGTGAATACCTTGGTGACATGATGTCACTAGCGAGTTACACCTCCCGCTGGCACTTCATGCCAATGAGGTCATGCTGAGTGGTGACGTCACAGAGCGGGGATGGAGTTTAAGTTGATTTAGATTCATTTTCCATTGCCCCCTCCCTTGGGTGCGTGAACTCAGCAAAAACAACGTGGACATTATCGTGTATACACTGTGTGTGTGTACACACTGTGTGTGTGTACGTACACACTGTGTACGTGTACGTACACACACACAGTGTGTACACACACTGTGTGTAAATACTTTGTGTGTGTACACGTACACAGTGTGTGTGTGTACACAGTGTGTGTGTAGTGGGGGGCAAAGGCGGTGCATTGGCCAGTCATCTGAGTCAGTCGACCCATGGCATCTTATCATCAATTTATTTTTTAAAATGTATTATTTTTATTTGTTATTTGTATTAATATTTTTTATTTTTTAATCTTTTATTATGTTTATTTTTTGTTTTCTATCTACGTGACTTTACCGAAAGAACCAGGAATATGGTAGCGCATTCTCTATTTGTTGCAGAGGTTCAAAGTTCAAATCCGACAGGCACACCTGGCTACCCCAGTAACATTCACCACAATATGCGCTGTTCTGCTTCACGGCGGATGTAAAACAGAGTATTGTGTCACTCACAACGCACAGGTCACTGCATGTTGGTGTCACGGTCAAAATTCTGGTAATTCCAAACATTATCCAGAAACTCCACAAGGGAGATGACGCGTCAATGATCGCCCCCTACCGACAGACTCATGCCCCGTGCAGGCCGGTGCAGGGCCACCTTGTGCCACACAGGGTCAGCTGCCACTAGGGGGCGCCCTTCGATTGTTTGAGATGAGATTCGATACGAAACACCGAGTTGCTGAAGCAATTAGGCAAGCGACTTATGAGTGCAAATATGTTGTTTATAACGTAGTGAATGCTTGGGAGCTTAATTGTCTCTCGTTCCTGCTCACAGATTTACCCAGCACACAGATCTTACATATGAAAAGCTAATGGTCAGTGAGGTCAGCAGCACTGTAGGTTCTGGTGTCAAGGACATGGGCCTGCATTCGCTGGTCCACTGCTCTATAGTCCAGCGGATGTTCTTGCTTGGACCCGGCGTGAATCCATGATGTTGTCTGGATGCACAGATGCCAGAACAGCGTGTTGGCAATGACAAGCCCACAGGCTGCGCAGAAGTCTAACAGCCTCCTACCGTTGTTATTGAGTTGATCTGGCCCATGCCTTCCAATCGCTCCAGACCAGGTGCCAGCATCATCACCAACTCGGGCATTAAAGTTACCCAACAGTATGACTCTATCCCGAGGGGCTACTTTTAGCTAACACCTGTGACAGGATGTCATAGAAGGAATCTGAATCCACGGGCTTGCCTGCATCCCTCCACTGATGTTCATCTTCGGTGGGGGCGTAAGCAGCCACCACCACCACCACCAGTCTCTGCCTCCTGTTGATGGGGAGGCGAGACCAAAGTAGCCTGGGGCTTACAGCTTCTCACACCTCGCCGCCATCTTCCCACGCCGCCTTCATTCTTTTTTTCAGAATAAGAGCCACTCATTGTTGTTTGGCAGTCTCCTGCCCCGAGTGGAGGACTCTGCACCCCTCATGATGATTGGAGTCAGAGCCGGTCCACTGGATCTCCTGAATGCCACAGAGATCCAGGTGGTACCAGTCCAGCTCTGTACAGAGTAGCAGCCTCTCCTCCACGTGGCCATTCTCAGTGGCTTTTTGCCATTTCTAGAGGAACCCCAAGGGTAAGGATTCAGGCATTGCTCCTCACAATGTTATCGTCTGGCATCACAACCACCAACAACACACCTGTATTTGAATTGTAAGTAACTTTAATGAACACAACGCAACCCAAACAACCGTTCGTTTGAAAAACATATCCTATAGAATCGTCACTGGGTGTTGGCTGTGAGCGGGAATCAAACTCGGGTCGTCATGTTTGTAGAGCAGCGCACTAACCGCTAGACTACCACCACACACGTTACACACACACACGGTACACACACACACAGTGTACACACACACGGTACACACACACACAATACACACACACGCACAGTACACACACACGCACAGTACACACACTCGCACAGTACACACACACTCACGGTACACACACACACAGTACACACACGTACGCACGGCACGCCCACACTCCTTCAGTCACGTGACTAAGGTTGACGCGCCGCCCCGTCTCCCGAGGTGACCTCTTGGCTCTCTCGTCTCTCCTCGACACGTAGATTCATTTCTTACTCTTACCTAGAAACCTCATTGTCTGTCTGTCTCTGTGGACGCAACTTGCGAGGAATTGTGCTCACAAACTGTGGGGTTTACGTTTCAAATAAAGTGCCCAGATACCACGCGATAAGCCCCGTGGTGAGACAGTGCTATTCCTATTTCCAATCCGTCAACTTGAAAGTAGTTAAATTAACAATTTATTACTAATCTCCATATATACCAAAGCCAAAGTTGTGAATGTGTGCGTCTGTTCAAAATGTTTAGCGTACTTCCCGACACGCACCAAGCTTGAAATTTGCCATGTGGGTAATTTCCAGACTGTACACCGTGCAAACATTATAAAAATAGACTTTTGTATATTTTTTGGGGGGGGCGCGCAATAATGTATAAGCTTGAAAACACCACGATACATAGGACTTACTTTGATTAGAATCTTGGAATTGATTGTGTACATGTTGAAATTGTTAAATGAACATTTTGAGTACACTGCTGTTTTAATAAATGTTCATGATTCTGAGAATATAAGTGTAATTCTGAGCATCATAATGACCATATTGGAATTGTCATCATGAATGGGGGTAAAATTATTTTTTATAACAATAGGAATGCATTTCGATTTAAAGCTTTCGTGACTGCAATGATTCATCTTCTTTGGTTCTTTCGGTAAAGTCACGTAGTATGAGAATAAAATAATAAATTGATAAAATAAAATAACACAATAATATTCTCACGACGTTTCGGCCACAACACAAGCGGCCTTCATCAGGTGAAGGGACGAGACTGTCTGGTAGGACAGCGCTGGAGTGAAAGAGCCACGTTCAGATCACGGCCTTTAAGCTGTGTGAGAGGAACAAAGCGCCTTGACAAAGGAATTAGCATATAATTTAGCATTGAAATGGCTGAATGATTAGCTTGTGACTGGTCACAGAAATAGTTATGTTAAAAGTTAAAGCATACACATCCGCAGAGGCACCCCTTGACAATGGAATTAGCATAGAATTTAGCATTGAAATAGCTAAGTTAAAGCATACACATCCGCAGAGGCACCCCTTGACAATGGAATTAGCATAGAATTTAGCATTGAAATAGATGAGTGATTAGCTTGTAACTGCTCACAGAAATAGCTACGTTAAAGTCAGACCATACACATTCACCGAGGCACTTAGTACAAATCAAACAGGAGAATTTAGCATTGAAATAACTAGGCGAATTTAGCATTGAAATAACTGAGTGATTAGCTAGTGACTGGTCACAGAAATGACTATGTTGAAGTCAAGGCCTACACATCTGAGCTATTCACAGTACTATATAGTGAACCAATAAAAACTAAAATATAAATTACCTTAATGTTATCAATAAACTCTATATTCTCCAATCAGCTAAGCTACCAACAATAAGTCGTTATATATCACAATCCTATATGGCGAAAAAATGGGTGGATTCTTACCCTCAACTTTAGCACCACGGATAGCTACGGGCCCCGTTCAGACGGACGAGTTCGTCCATGGTCGGAACAGAGGAGGGGGAGAGAGACAGCTGCGAGGCCCTAGTATACTCCATGTTGTAAAACCATACCATTAACCGTGGTGTGAGAGGTATTAAGAGGCAATGCTGGCGAAAGAGCTGCGGTCTGAAGGTCATCGTAAAAATACAATTAATTAAGAACAGAAATGATTTAAAACATCTTTCCAGTGGTTACTAAGCCAGAATCCATCTTCTCGGTTGAAATTGTCTCTGTGCTTGTATATGTGAATGGCCTCATGAACGAATCTCTCATGGTAGCCGGTTGGTTTGCAAAGAACCTCCGTCTTGGAGAAGTCAATGTCATGTGAGCCCACTGAATTATAACAGTGATCTGCCACGGCAGAGGAGTTCGTCCTACCGTGTTTCAAGTCTGCTTTATGTTCGCGGATGCGGTCCGAGATATGTCTTTTGGTTTCTCCAATGTAGCTACTACCACAGAGGCACTTTAGTTTGTAAATGCCCGGGCACTGTATGTCTGGAACAGCATCTTTTACAGATGGAACTAAATCACGGATTTTATGTACTGTGTTGAATCGGACCTGGATCTTGTGTTTATTCAGGATTTTGGAGATCTTTTTAGTGACCCCTGCAATGTAGGGTAAGGTGATGGTTTTGAGTGGCTCCACAAGAGGATCCTTCTTCATGACTGGAGTGATGGCTTTGCGGATTGTGTAGTCGGAGTAGCCATTAGCCCTGAGAGCCTGGTGTACGTGCTTGAGTTCACTGGTAATGTGTTCCTGGTCGGAAATGCATTGGGCTCTATGGTATAGAGTCTTGATGAGGGAGTTCTTCTGGGATGGATGGTGGTGGGAATCCAGTTTCAAGTAAGCATCTGTATGGGTAGCTTTCCTGTAGACAGAGTGGCTCATTGAACCATCATGTCTCCTTTTAATTAAGACATCCAAAAAGGGTAGTTTGCCATCTTTTTCGACCTCCATGGTAAATCTGATGGCTGGGTGTATGGAATTGATGTGGTCGCGGAATTGGTCTAGAGCAGGCTGGCCATGTGGCCAGATGACAAAGGTGTCATCAACGTACCTCTTCCATAAGGTCGGGCGTAGAGTGGCAGTCTGAATGGTGTCAGTTTCAAATTTTTCCATGAATACGTTGGCTACAACCGGAGATAGGGGGGAGCCCATTGGGGTGCCCTCAGTTTGTTTGTAGAAAGTTCTATTCCAGGTGAAGTATGTGTTCGTTAAGCAATGTCTCATCAGGGGGGGTACATCAGTATGCAGTCCTTGATGAACCAGGTCTTCAATGATAGCGATGGTGTCAGGTACCGGGACTTTGGTGAACAAGGACACCACATCAAAACTGACAAGCAGGTCGTTTGGGGACAGGAAAATGCCTTTGATTGTCGATACAAGGTGAGAAGAATTTAGTACCGCAGAGGTGGTTTTTCCAGTGAAAGGTCGCAGTATATCAGCAAGAAAACGTGCCAGTTTGTAGGTGGGGGAGCTGATAGTAGAGACGATGGGACGAAGGGGTGTATCTTGTTTGTGTATCTTTGGAAGGCCATATAATCTTGGTGGTCTGGCAGCAGAGGGTTTCAACGAGAACTGTTTGATCTCATCAATTAATGCTGTTGAATCAGAGATGATTTTGTTCGTTTTGGTGACCAGGCTGTTGGTGGGATCTTTTTTTATTTTTGTATAGCTGCCATCGTTGAGTAGTTCTTGAATTTTGTTGTTATATTCTGTTTTGTCCATGATGACAGTGGCATTGCCTTTGTCGGCTGAGAGGACGACAATATCATCCCTCTTTTTTAATTGAGATAATTTAAAACGTTTGTCTTTTCTGATGTTGCTGGGTGGCAACTTAGCGTTTTTGAGGGTTGCTCTAGACCAATTCCGCGACCACATCAATTCCATACACCCAGCCATCAGATTTACCATGGAGGTCGAAAAAGATGGCAAACTACCCTTTTTGGATGTCTTAATTAAAAGGAGACATGATGGTTCAATGAGCCACTCTGTCTACAGGAAAGCTACCCATACAGATGCTTACTTGAAACCGTATTCCCACCACCATCCATCCCAGAAGAACTCCCTCATCAAGACTCTATACCATAGAGCCCAATGCATTTCCGACCAGGAACACATTACCAGTGAACTCAAGCACGTACACCAGGCTCTCAGGGCTAATGGCTACTCCGACTACACAATCCGCAAAGCCATCACTCCAGTCATGAAGAAGGATCCTCTTGTGGAGCCACTCAAAACCATCACCTTACCCTACATTGCAGGGGTCACTAAAAAGATCTCCAAAATCCTGAATAAACACAAGATCCAGGTCCGATTCAACACAGTACATAAAATCCGTGATTTAGTTCCATCTGTAAAAGATGATGTTCCAGACATACAGTACCCGGGCATTTACAAACTAAAGTGCCTCTGTGGTAGTAGCTACATTGGAGAAACCAAAAGACATATCTCGGACCGCATCCGCGAACATAAAGCAGACTTGAAACACGGTAGGACGAACTCCTCTGCCGTGGCAGATCACTGTTATAATTCAGTGGGCTCACATGACATTGACTTCTCCAAGACGGAGGTTCTTTGCAAACCAACCGGCTACCATGAGAGATTCGTTCATGAGGCCATTCACATATACAAGCACAGAGACAATTTCAACCGAGAAGATGGATTCTGGCTTAGTAACCACTGGAAAGATGTTTTAAATCATTTCTGTTCTTAATTAATTGTATTTTTACGATGACCTTCAGACCGCAGCTCTTTCGCCAGCATTGCCTCTTAATACCTCTCACACCACGGTTAATGGTATGGTTTTACAACATGGAGTATACTAGGGCCTCGCAGCTGTCTCTCTCCCCCTCCTCTGTTCCGACCATGGACGAACTCGTCCGTCTGAACGGGGCCCGTAGCAATCCGTGGTGCTAAAGTTGAGGGTAAGAATCCACCCATTTTTTCGCCATATAGGATTGTGATATATAACGACTTATTGTTGGTAGCTTAGCTGATTGGAGAATATAGAGTTTATTGATAACATTAAGGTAATTTATATTTTAGTTTTTATTGGTTCACTATATAGTACTGTGAATAGCTCAGATGTGTAGGCCTTGACTTCAACATAGTCATTTCTGTGACCAGTCACTAGCTAATCACTCAGTTATTTCAATGCTAAATTCGCCTAGTTATTTCAATGCTAAATTCTCCTGTTTGATTTGTACTAAGTGCCTCGGTGAATGTGTATGGTCTGACTTTAACGTAGCTATTTCTGTGAGCAGTTACAAGCTAATCACTTATCTATTTCAATGCTAAATTCTATGCTAATTCCATTGTCAAGGGGTGCCTCTGCGGATGTGTATGCTTTAACTTAGCTATTTCAATGCTAAATTTTATGCTAATTCCATTGTCAAGGGGTGCCTCTGCGGATGTGTATGCTTTAACTTTTAACATAACTATTTCTGTGACCAGTCACAAGCTAATCATTCAGCCATTTCAATGCTAAATTATATGCTAATTCCTTTGTCAAGGCGCTTTGTTCCTCTCACACAGCTTAAAGGCCGTGATCTGAACGTGGCTCTTTCACTCCAGCGCTGTCCTACCAGACAGTCTCGTCCCTTCACCTGATGAAGGCCGCTTGTGTTGTGGCCGAAACGTCGTGAGAATATTATTGTGTTATTTTATTTTATCAATTTATTATTTTATTCTCATTCTACGTGACTTTACCGAAAGAACCAAAGAAAATGAATAGGAATGCAGTTTTGAGCATGACTATTCATATTTCAGACTCATTTATGACAATAGATTCACGATTAAATTGCGATTTTGTTTTGCTCATCAATCAAGATACTGTTAATGATGCGCATGCCCATAAATTGTTGAAATTACTAGAAATGCAAGTTGTGTATACTCTCCAACCCCATTCCTCTACCTACCCATTCCCTTGACGGGCTCCGTGCCCACTTAAACCCATGACGATGGCGGTGATGATTCCACCTCTCGCTGTAACAATCAAAGCACCTCCAACTTCTGAATGCAAAGGTGCTGGGTTGGTGCAACGCCAAAACACATCGTCAACGCCGCTCCCAAGCCCGCCCTACGTTAGTTACATCGTGAGAATCAACAAAATAAAAAGTTCCACAGAGGAAACTAAAATGACATTACGCAATCCCCAAAGTCGCACGCGGTAGGCTACACGACTCGGAGAACAACGTCAGACTTCAAGACTTGCATCGCCATCATCATCATCATCATTTTTCGATTTAAAGCTTTCGTGACTGCAATGATTCATCTTCTTTGGTCTTTCGGTAAAGTCACGTAGAATGAGAATAAAATAATAAATTGATAAAATAAAATAACAATTTATTATTTTATTCTCATTCTACCTGACTTTACCGAAAGAACCAAAGAAGATCATCATCATTCTTCCTCTCCACAAGTCATCGCACGTCAATATTCAACAAGCTGCACACACGTGCAAGTCACCTCTCGACCCGCCAACTGCACAGTTAACGCGATCAGACCCGGGGGTCAAATTAAAATTGTGTCGTCTTTGGTGACGTATTACAATCGGTGTAATTTGATGTACGTACAGCAACTGCTGTACGTACATCAAATTATATCATTGACAACGGGGTTCACTTTTGCGATATCTGCATGCGGTCTTTAATTGTATAGATACGTAGTCAGTTCATTAGTATGGGGTTCCTCTATAAGGAATTGTAAAATGTATTACTTAATAATACGCTTCCAGGCCGCACTTAGCTTGTAGCAGTCAGAGCAGTTAAAATGACTGTACATGTGTAGGTATGAAATAAAAGAAATAGTTATTAAAACATTTAATTTAATGTAGGTATAAAATATATTTAAATAAAATATATTTAATTTACTAAAAAATGTTATTTAATTTAACGTAGATATAAAATAAAATAAATTTAATTTAAATAAATTAAATGTATTAAAAAATTAAATTAAATTTAACGTATGTATGAAATAAAATTTTATTTATTATAAATTTAAATTAAATTTAACGTAGGTATAAAATAAAATGTAATTAAATAAAAAAAATTGTTTTCTACCTCCGTGACTTTACCGAAAGACGCAAAGAGTGTGGACCCACGTGACATCAAGGCTGTCCTAGTCTAGGCAAGGCCTCAGGGTGTACCGGGCCTTTCACAACAACAGCCGCAGCAGCAACAACGGTTCTCTTGAGAAAATGCTTTAAAAAATAAAGTCAACGTAGCTTACCTTGACACTCGCGAACTTTAAAGATTAAAATAATTAAAACAAAACTAAACACTCACACGCACATGGGCGCGCGGTGGTCAGCGTGTAGGGCATTAAAAATGGTAGCGTCCTCCCGCGATCTGATTGGTCGCCGCGTGCCAAAGTGGGGAGGGGGGGGAGGGCCAGCGATCCGATTGGTCGAGAGACAAACCTGGGAGCGTCTCCGGTGCGCAGCGATTGGTCAACGGTTGTCCTATGCTAATTTTGGTATGCTAATTAATTTTAATCTGTATGCTAATGCAGTATATTTATCCATACTCATTAAGTTTAATGTTTATCCTAAATTAGTTAAAAATGTATGCTCGTTTAGTTAACATTCTATGATAGTATCGTTACATTTTTTTATGCTATGATTACAGCAGGCATACTGGCTGTGGTGGTACCTGATATGATTACAGCAGGCATACTGACTAGTGGTACCTGCTATAATTACAGCAGTACATACTGACTGTGGTGGGACCTGCTAAGGTGACAGCAGTGCATACTGCTTATATGCTTTATCACATGTCGTAAATGTGATAGTTTCATCCCATAAATGGTGTCCTTGACCGGCCCAGAGCAGACATTTCACCTTGCCTTAGAACCTGAGGTTGGGATAGCATTAGCAATTCCAAGTTCTTTAGGTGACCAATAGCAACGAATTATGTGGCAAAACATTTGAAATGAGTGGGTTATGACGTACTGTACTTCACTCTTATCGACCATTAACATAAGTCTGTGTTACTGGCGTTGTGCTGCCTTGGCTGGTACCAACTTCCTCTTTGACCACGTGGACCACGCGGATGAATGGTCTACGCGAATCGAGCGACCGATGGAGACTCTCAGGCGAAATCGTGGAAGTCGTGTGACAGAAGCCACGCGTGGAGGATAGATGCATGCTGGCGAGACGTCGTCTTCAGTTTAATTTAAGTTTCATGTGTCAGGTGTAGAGCCCTGTGAGCCGTGCGGCCCTTGACTCGGGTGCAACCGCAACAAAACAAAAACGTGAACATATTCATGTTGTGGGTCACTGTTGACGATGTGGGTCCCTACTGACGAGGTGAGTGTCCATATTCATGTTGTGGGTCACTGTTGACGATGTGGGTCCCTACTGACGAGGTGAGTGTCCATATTCATGTTGTGGGTCACTTTTGACGATGTGGGTCCCTACTGACGAGGTGAGTGTCCATATTCATGTTGTGGGTCACTGTTGATGATATGGGTCCCGATTGAAGATATGGGTCCGGATTAAAGAGGTGAGCGTCCCTTTTGATGTGGGTCTCTATTGACGAGGCGAGCATCCCTGTTGACGATGTTGGTCCCTGATGACGATTTGGGTCCGTGTTAACGATGTTAGCACTCAATTGGTCCTCGTCTAATAGCCTATATGTTCTACCATATGTAAACCCATACGACAATAAATGTTACAATACATAGCATGTATGAGAATTCAAATTCATGTCAACCACCACTCACCCTCCCCTCGACTCACTCCCACGCTCAGCCCTCCACTAGGGTACCCCCCCCCCCGCCCACACCGGTGGCAGAGGGCCTTGTTGGACCCAAGACACCTCTCCTTCTTTCCACAGAGCTACAAGACAATCAGAGTCTAGTCGTCCTACACATCGTCAGCAAGACGGATGAGGTGAGCTACGTCTGGCTGTGTGTGGCGCCGAGCGTAAAGATTTTCTTCTCTTCTGCAGCATGCGTCCACGTCAACTTTCACCACCAAGCGCGCCCAGACTCCTCCACGGCTCCGCTGCCTCTCCTGCCCTCGTCCTCCTGCTTCCGCTCCGTCCGATCGCCCCCCTCTCCTCCCGCCCCTTGCCGTCTCTCTTCACACGCGCACTCCGACCTCCCTCGCTTTCCACGTCAGGAGGTACGCCCGAGATCATTCGTCCTGCCCACACCAACGGCTCACCCATTGTCTGACTGTGTCTCCGTTCATGCAGGTAAGGGCACCATCACGGCGTAGCGGTTAGCGGCGCTGCGCCATTCTCGCTCACGGCCAATACCAGCGACAATTAGGGGCCGTCCGTGAATGACGTCACGCACCTAGAGGGGGGCGGGGTCAGACGTTTGTGACGATGTGTGACAAGGTGGGGGGTTTGAGAAATGTGACGTCACATCAAATTGCGCAACATTAAATAGACAACACGTTCTACTTAAATTTTGATTGAAAGCTTTCGTGACTCCAGTAATTCATATTCTTAGCTCTTTCGGTAAGGTCACATTGAAGGGAAACAATAAAATCATATATATTATTTGTTTCCCTTCAACGTGACTTTACTGAAAGAACTAATACGTTCTACTTAATTAAAGACTTTTTAATGTTTTCTCCTACATCAGAGTGCAGCGCCACATTAACAACGCACTACAATGACAATAGTTTAAAGCGATTTGAAGCATGTTTTATTTTTTTTTGGGGGGGGGGGGGGCAGAGCTTTGTGACGTCATATTTGAGGGGGAGGGGTCTGACTTTGTGACGTCGTGTGACAATGGGGGCGGGGGGGGGGTCAAAAATCCTCTAAAATCACGTGACGTCATTTAAGGTCGGCCCCTTACCTGAAGCAGTCCTGAGCGTCACTTAGGTGGACTCAGCCATAATTAAGGAGGTGGTGAGGTGGGTGGGGGTGCTAACATCAGAATTTGAGAGCGGCCAGCCGTGGTTCTGTCCACACCAGCCCCTGGTGTTGTTCCATTGCGACCCTCACCGGTGCTCGCTAACAGCGCACGCCCAGTGGGAGTCGATGAGTCCGTGGGTTTCTGTGCGAGTCCGTGGGTCCATGTGTGGGTCTGTGGATGCGTCAGTCTACATTGGGGAGCCTTTGTCTTTGCAGTTTGGGGACAAGTGCAGCACTAGTGTGCAGTAGTGTATAGTGTAGTGTAGTGTGTAGTGTATAGTAGTACATATTGTAGTGTATAGTAGTGTATAGTGTAGTGTATAGTAGTGTATAGTGTAGTGTATAGTAGTGTATTGTGTAGTGTATAGTAGTGTATAGTGTAGTGTATAGTGTAGTGTATAGAAGTGTGTATAGTAGTGTACAGTGTAGTGTATAGTGTAGTGTATAATAGTGTTTAATGTATATTGTAGTGTATAGTGTAGTGTATATTGTAGTTTATAGTAGTGTCTAGTGTAGTGTATAGTAGTGTATAATGTAGTGTATAGTAGTGTATAGAAGTGTGTATAGTAGTGTATAGTGTAGTGTATAATAGTGTTTAATGTATATTGTAGTGTATAGTGTAGTGTATATTGTAGTGTATAGTAGTGTAGTGTATATAGTGTATAGTGTAGTGTATAGTAGTGTATAGTGTAGTGTATAGTAGTGTGTAGTGCATATTGTAGTGTATATTGTAGTGTATAAGTGTAGAGTGTAGAGTATAGTAGTGTAGTGTATTGTATAGTAGTGTATAGTGTAGTGTATAGTAGTGTATATTGTAGTGTATAAGTGTATAGTGTAGTGTATAGTGTATTGTATAGTAGTGTATAGTGTAGTGTATAATAGAGTAGTGTATAGTGTAGTGTATAATAGTGTATTGTATAGTAGTGTATAGTGTAGTGTATAATAGTGTTTATTGTAGTGTATAGTGTAGTGTATAGTGTAGTGTATAGTGTGTAGTGTATAGTGTAGTGTATATAGTAGTGTATAGTGTAGTGTATAGTGTAGTGTATAGTAGTGTATAGCAGTGTAGTGTATAGTAGTGTATAGTGTAGTGTATAGTTTAGTATACTAGTTATCACGTGACTAGTGTAGCTAGCCAGGTGGTGACCACACCCGTGCGTGCATCTCCACTCGTCCGTGTTTGCAAGTAAGCGCTCGTGTGTGTATGTGCACCCGCGTGTTTGTTCGTGTCTGTATGTACGCACACTGTTGCACGTGGTTCACTCGTGTGGGTGTGTAGTGGAACGCACTGCTCATGAAAACATTGCCTCGTTACGCGGTAAAAGATGCGGCACAACGCGAGGGAACTGCAGGGATGAGGCTCTCCGCTCTTGGTGCTGTGAATTAAAACAGCGTCAGAGTGGAGAGTCCCGTCCCTACAGCTGGTAGCTGTGACGGAGTGAGACAGCCACCATGGTTGCCAGGTAAGGGGAGACTTCACCCGGAACTCTCCTCCACACGTGTTCCCCGTGAACATTGTCGCATTAAACGTACGATCAGGAATCTTTAAAATATCAGACCTTTGTTGTTCCGCAAGAATATTAACGCTCAAACTGGTATCGAACTCTTCATGAATTCACTTGGTCAAACAGTTCAGGTACTCGGCAAAGCATTTCACCACCCGGTATGCAACAGTTAAACAATCTACTCCAAATCAACACCGAAATGTCAAATTATCATCCAACATTGACTTCCACATCGATGGAAGCCATTTGCCATGACGTCCAAGCCATTAAACACCGGAACAACGAATGTGCCATTCAAGTACATCTTGAAACCCATTATCTGAAGTAGTTTGTATTAAACAATAACGAAATAATAGAAACACGTTTACAATATTGAGCGAAGTTATAGTCACAGACTTTTTCCAACTTTAGCTCAACAGGACCACAAAAGCTCAGATATGTGGTGCATAATAAATGAATCAATCTGATTGAAATCATCAACTGGCCAAACACTTTTCGATTTCAACATCACCTTATAAAAGAATAACATTTTAAATATAAGCGCACAACTATATCTGTGATGAGCGCTGCACTTTCCGTTGTTTTCATGCAGGGGGCGCTGCAAACCTACGCACCCCTGCATGGACGACGGAGGCGCAGGGACAGACGTTCGATTACGTTGGAATCGATCTGCGGACGGCGGTCTTCTCGCACGGCCAGCAGCTCGATGTCGCCTTATCTCGATCCCGCAATCCCAAACAGGTGAAAGTCCGCATCGAACCGAACCCCCGGCAAGGCCGTCTACTTAACGACGAGAGAAAATTCACACGAAATGTCCTTTTCAATGAAGTCTTCCAGATGTAAATTGATACAAGCTTTTAATGAAGAAATAAAATCATCTAATTCAAAACACAACACAATTCAAAGACGCTTCATTTTAAAACTTCAAAACGGAGCATGGGCTACTTGCGTGAATGCGTCCTTCGTGTGCACATGTTGTGACTTTCCTGGCCTGAAGGCCGTCAATGTGTTGGACCATTAAATGGTGCACAGCGTCTCAACAACAGCAGTGGGGTTTGCTTCAACCGATAGGTAACGAACATCCAGACGTGAATCAGCAAGGAGCATTTCTAGTCCCAGTTAGACAAAATCTACGTCAACACGTAAGACAAAACTACAATTCGTGTTGTAGAGAATGTACCTCCTCCTATACGTGTAACCTTTAAGTGGTATGCCTTGTAACTGATGAATGATCCGAGCGTACTACCTATTTCAAAGACAATGAGTTGCTCCAGATGCTTCGTGGAACACAAAAACACCGTTTGACCTGTATCACAAGAACAACGGGTCTCACCTGAGTTCTCTGTACAGGTTACTTTCAAACACACACACACACTTTGTCCTAACATCACTTGTTCAATGTTTGACCCTTATAGATCAAATGTTACAAGTATGCACAAAACCAGACAAGTATACATTCTAAATTATTGACAGGCATATTAACAAAATTGGATTACTGCAGTGAAATATACTGCATCACGTTACATCGTATTAACAAGCTTTTTAAAAAAGTGGCACAGTCTGCTTCACAGTGTATGTAAAACATACTATTGTGTCATTCAAAACGAGTAGGCCATTGCATGCTGGCGTCTGAGTGAAAATGTAGCAAATTCTAAACATTACCTACAAACTACACAACTGAGATGACACAACAATCATCGCCCCCTACTGACAGGCTCTTTTTTTCGATTTAACGCTTTCGTGACTGCAAGGATTCATCTTCTTTGGTTCTTTCGGTAAAGTCACGTAGAATCTTAGCAGCGTTCATTGTAGCTCTGTCGTCCCGACAGGTTTGTTCCTTTCACCTGAAGGCCACTTGTGTTGTGGCCGAAACGTCGTGAGAATTTTATTGTTTTATTTTATTATTTTATTCTCATTCTACGTGACTTTACCGAAAGAACCAAAGAAGATGACAGGCTCTTGTCGACATGCAGGCCGGTGCAGGGCCACCACCTTGTGCCACACAGGGGCAGCTGCTACTTGGGGATGCTCTTCGAGCGTTTGAGATGAGATACAAAACTCCGAGTTGCTGATGCGATTAAGCAAGCACCATGTAAAAGCAATAATTATGATAACATAGTGAATGCTTGGGAGCTTATTGGCTCTTGTTCCTGGTTAGAGATCTACCCAACAAACGGGCCCACAAAGACTGGCCGCTCTTACTCTGCAGGATGAACCTAGAAACTGAAGTTCAACTTCACGTTCTTGTCATTAAAGGCCTGTGACAAAGGTGTATCTATTGTAGCGACATCGTCTCTGGCTTACACATCTACCGGGTCTCCACTTTGTATTGTCTAGGAGCAAGTCCACCCACACCTCCACTTCCACAAACTGCTGGGAGTTGCCTCACTCTGCCTCAGTCAGAATTCTCCTCCTGCTTTACGATGTGAAGCTCCCATTTTGGAGTTGAATCTTCATCTTCACATTTTACCTTCCCTTCTTCGCTCATCACTTCTTCACATTTCACCATCACCTCTTCATATTTCATCTCGATACCTTTAAAAGTGTCCAAGCTGGGATTTTCGTCCGGTTCTTGTTTCATGAGGGATGCGCTCATTGCGGAACTTTGACTTTCACAAGCTGATTTCAGACTCCGACTCCGCTCCTTGTGGATATTCCGATGCTTTTGTGTTCTCTGGTGTCTTCGAAGAGTTGATGAATCTGCAAACGGCTTCCCGCACAGAGTACACTTGAAGGGTTTCTCTCCCGTGTGTGTTCTCTGGTGTACTTTAAGATGTGATGACTGTGCAAACGCCATCCCGCACATAGTGCACTTGAAGGGTTTCTCTCCCGTGTGTTTTCTCTGGTGTGTTACAAGATGCCATGAATCTGAAAACGCCTTGCCACACAGAGTACACTTGAAGGGTTTCTCTCCTGTGTGTGTTCTCTGGTGTTTTTTAAGAGCAGATAACCATGAAAATGCCTTCCCACAAACACTGCACTTGAAGGGTTCCTCTCCCGTGTGTGTTCTCTGGTGTTTTACAAGATTACATGACTGTGTAAACGCCATCCCGCACATCGTGCACCTGAAGGGTTTCTCTCCCGTGTGTGTTCTCTGGTGTTTTACAAGATCAGATGACTGTGCAAATGCCTTCACGCACACACTGCACTTGAAGGGTTTCTCTCCTGTGTGTGTTCTGTGGTGTTTTTTAAGAGTAGATAAATCTGAAAATGGCTTCCCACACACACTGCACCTGAAGGGTTTCTCTCCCGTGTGTGTTCTCTGGTGGTTCTGAAAAACTGATGGCCATGCAAAAGCCTTGTTACACACAGTACATTTGAAGGGTTTCTCTCCTGTGTGACTTCTCTGGTGCCGTGTCAGATTTCCAGTCCGATCCGTGCTGTATGCACGCTGGTCGCATTGTTGACTTGTCGTACCAAGCTGCGCTGAGTGCCTTTGCTCCATCAGAACAATTCTGCAGAGGAAGCATCAGCTGCAGACAGAAAAAAAGAATATCCACACCATCTACACGTCAGGCACAGAGGAATGCACATCTGACTTACACATCTATACTTATTAATATATTCATGATGTAATGAAAAGTTTCTCAAATTCATCAGATTTGATGAACGTGCAAACGCCTTCCCACACAGAGTGCACCTGAGGGGTTTCTCTCCACGGGCTGTTATGGCACACAATGAGAGGGAAAATGTCATTAATATGCCTGGAAGCCTTCATATCTTCCAGATGAATGTTAACTCAAAACTCTAAGCACACAATTTCGGCTGTCTGACTACAAAAGGAATATTTATGAAAGCTAAATTCAGCTGACATAGCAAAGGGTGTTGAAAACAATACTATTTGTGTTTTGCAGAAATGCATGAATTAATGTTCAATCGCAACTTAGAGGTGTGAATCCAGGCTCAGATGTCCTTGAATGCTGGGGATGAACAGTTCCGACTTCAGCTGAATGTGTGTGCTGTGTTCACCTGTTTCCATTCTTATAAAGAGTTCCAGAGTAAAACAAAAATAAACTATTGTTTTGATATAACCTCCGTGTTCAACAGAGTTAAGACTTTACTTCAAACACAAACTTGACACTGTCACACACTGCCATGAGTAAACAGGTGGCAGTGTGACCAGAACCATGCCTGGCAACCTTCATCTGCTCAGCATTAATTCTTCCTCACTCCACCAATGAATCGAGGATCATCAACATAGCCGAGGCTATCCGTGTCTCTGTCTCTCTCTCCCCGTGGTGAAGGTGTTCCCCTCCACACATTCAGAGTCAAAAGCGGCACGCGCTTAGCGTCTTTGACCGATAGACATTGACACACGTATTGTTGGTTCTTTCAGTAAAGTCACGTAGATAGAAAATAAAAATAACAGATTAAATTTAATAAGATAAAGACCACTTGTGTTGCGATCGAAACGTCGTGGGTTTATTACTTTATTTTAAAAAATATATTTTTCATTGATTTTTATTATTTTATTTTCTATCTACGTGACTTTATCGAATAAACCATGAATATGAATTCCTGCAGTCACGACAGTTTTAAGTCAAAACATTCACACACGTTGACAAAGCCTCACCTTGTGCTGTTGTGGGCAGGTCGCTTCTGATAACAAGAGCGGTATAGCAGCTCAAGCGGGCTTGGCCTGGTAACAAAAGAACGAAAATAAAAACTGCGTGAATATTTACAATAAAACAAAGTTACAAAGTGGCGAGCCGGGTGAAGACAAATTAAACTTAAGCGAGATAATTAAAGTGAATGCAATCAGGCGAGGGCAGGAGGCAAGGCCCCGCGTGGCTAGGCCCCGCATTGTAAAGTTCCAACCTGGACATCGATTCCCATGCTCGCTGCTACTCAACTGACATCCCTGAGAGAGAGAGGCTCTACCTTGGTAAACAACAACAACCACCACCACCACCATGAGAATTTCTCACCTCGGATTTCAGTGCAAGCGTGGAACGGCAGCCTCCTGTTACCTTGCGACATCACGCGGGTAAGCAGGTAACATGACGTCACTTCCGGGGTAAGAGACACGCCCCTCCCATAAGGAGCGGCTCTGTAACTGAATAAATTATGTTAATGTTAACTGGCCAATGTCGAGGGATGGGGCGTGGCTGCTGAACCCAACGGCTTCAACGAATTAATTATGTTAATGAACCTCAGTCACTGGGCGTAGCGTTGCCCAAACAAGGATTGCCACTGGATATCGGCAGTGACCCAAGCGGAGGTGACGTCACGCTCAAGAGCGCTGTGGACGGGGTTGGGGGAGTGTTAATACCTTGGTGACATGACGTCACTAGCGAGGTACACCTCCCGCTGGCACTTCATGCCGATGAGGTCATGCTGAGTGGTGACGTCACAGAGCGGGGATAGAGTTTTAAGTTGATTTAGCTTCATTTTCCATTGCCCCCTCCCTTGGGTGTGTGAACTCAGCAACTACAACGTGGACATTATTGTGTGTACGTACATACTGTGTGTGTATACACACTGTGTGTGTGTGTACGCACACACACACAGTGTGTACGTATACACTGTGTATGTGTATGTACGTACACACTGTGTACGTACAGCCACTGTGTGTGTGTGTGTGTACGTACACACTGTGTGTGTGTGTAGTGGGGGGCAAAGGCGGTGCATTGGCCAGTCATCTGAGTCAGTCGACCCATGGCATCTTATCATCAATTATTTTTTTTTTATGTATTATTTTTATTTGTTATTTGTATTACATTTTTTTCATTTTTTATCTTTTATTTTGTTTATTTTTTGTTTTCTATCTACGTTAATCTTTACCGAAAGAACCAGGAATATGGTAGCGCATTCTCTATTTGTTGCAGAGGTTCAAAGTTCAAATCCGACAGGCACACCTGGCTACTCCAGTAACAGTCACCACATTATGTGCTGTTCTGCTTCACGGCGGATGTCAAACAGAGTATTGTGTCACTAACAACGCACAGGTCATTGCATGTTGGTGTCACGGTCAAAATTGTGGTAATTCCGAACATTATCCGGAAACTCCACAACGTAGATGACGCGTCAATGATCGCCCCCTACCGACAGACTCATGCCAGGTGCAGGCCGGTGGAGGGCCACCTTGTGCCACACAGGGGCAGCTGCCACTAAGGGGCACCCTTCGATTGTTTGAGATGAGATTCGATACGAAACACCGAGTTGCTGAGGCAATTAGGCAAGCGACTTATGAGTGCAAATATGTTGTTTATAATGTAGTGAATGCTTGGGAGCATAATTATCTCTCGCTCCTGCTCACAGATTTACCCAGCCCACAGATCTT
>NW_027422711.1:317500-318720 GCF_048934315.1 Petromyzon marinus | reverse complement strand
AAATGCCTCTGGAAGTTTCATGCCGTTCCTATGCAATGTGGCCACACAAAAATGACCCGTTTTCCCATTCCGAGGCATTTCTGTGCGACCCTAACAGCCCCGTGAGCCACAAGAGAGACATCCCCGCCAACTTCTAGCGTTTGACGGGGTCTATGCGTGAAAAATATTAAAATTTTTGAGTGCACGTGCCTTTCTGCTGCAAATGCCTCTGGAAGTTTCATGGCGTTCCTATGCAATGTGGCAACACGAAAATGACCCCTTTTCCCATTCCGAGGGAGTTCTGTGCCACCCTAACAGCCCCGTGAGCCACAAGAGACACATCCCCGCCAATTTCTAGCGTTTCACGGGGTCTATCCGTGAAACATATAGAAGTTTTTGAGTGCACATGCATTCCTGCTGCAAATGCCTCTGGAAGTTTCATGCGGTTCGTACGCAATGTGGCAACACGAAAATGACCCGTTTTCCCATTCCCAGGGATTTCTGTGCGACCCGAACAGCCCCGTGAGCCACAAGAGACACATCCCCGCCAATTTCTAGCGTTTCACGGGGTCTATCCGTGAAAAATATCAATTTTTTTTTGACTGCACATGCATTTCTGCTGCAAATGCCTCTGGAAGTTGCATGCGGTTCGCATGCAATGTGGCGACACGAAAATGACCCGTTTTCCCATTCCGAGGGATTTCTGTGCCACCCTAACAGCCCCGTGAGCCACAAGAGAGACATCCCCGCCAATTTCTAGCGTATCACGGGGTCTATCCGTGAGAAATATTCACTTTTTTGAGTGCACATGCATTCCTGCTGCAAATGCCTCTGGAAGTTTCATGCGGTTCGTATGCAATGTGGCGACACGAAAATGACCCGTTTTCCCATTCCGAGGGATTTCTGTGCCACCCTAACAGCCCCGTGAGCCACAAGAGAGACATCCCCGCCCACTTCTAGCGTTTCACGGGGTCTCTCCGTGAAAAATATCACATTTTTTGAGTGCACATGCATTCCTGCTGCAAATGCCTCTGGAAGTTTCATGCGGTTCGCATGCAATGTGGCGACACGAAAATGACCCGTTTTTTCCCATTCCGAGGGATTTCTGTGCCACCCTAACAGCCCCGTGAGCCACAAGAGACACATCCCCGCCAATTTCTAGCGTTTCACGGGGTCTATCCGTGAAAAATATTCAATTTTTTGACTGCACATGCATTTCTGCTGCAAATGCCTCTGGAAGT
>NW_027422711.1:295000-297500 GCF_048934315.1 Petromyzon marinus | reverse complement strand
GGGTTTTCTTCGCCGTGAAAGTTCACACCGACACGGAATTTACTTTGGCAGGATCGTGCATACATTCAACATATAGGAATCTAAAATCTTACATACGTTTTAAACAAGTCTTATACTCTAATAATAATGATAATATTAATAATGAGGCTTAAAAGTCTAACTAACACCAAGGGGCTGAAGTATATGAAATTGAATAAATATCGAATAGAAAATAGCTTTAAGATATAATTTAAAAATAAAAAATGCAAATAGGTTAACGTAGTTAATATCGGCAAGGTGTCATTATTATGTAGATAAAATGTTAAAATCAGTGTAACAGGGCAGCAGCAGATGGGAAGAAACTGTCTTCATGGCGTGAGGTTTTGGTCCTGATGGACCGAAGCCTTCTGCCGGAGGGGAGTAGCTGAAACAGAGAGTGTCCAGGGTGCGAGGAATCGGCCACAACCTTCCTCGCTCGCCTCATGCTCCTTGTCGTGTGCAGGTCCTCGAGGGTTGGTAGATTGCAGGCAATTACCTTCTCAGCAGTGTGCATGATACGCTGCAGTCTGCTCTTGTCCTTGGCAGTGGCAGCAGCGTACCAGACGGTTATGGAGGAGGTGAGGATGGATTCAATGATCGCTGTATAGAATTGCACCATCATTGTCTTTGGCAGGTTGCATTTCTTCAGCTGCCGTCGAAAGTACATCCTCTGTTGAGCTCTCTTGGCGAGGGAGCTGATGTTCAGTTCCCACTTGAGGTCCCGGCAGAGAATAGTGCCCAGGAAGCGGAAGGACTCCACAATTTTGACTGCGGAGTCTAACAGGGTGATGGCGGTGAGTGGGGCTGTATTCTTCCTGAAGTCCACAACCATCTCAACTGTCCTTAGAGCATTTAGCTCTAAGTTGTTCTGGCTACACCAGGTCACCAGGTTGTCAGCTTCCCACCTATAGTCAGACTCATCCCCACCAGAGATCAGCCCAATGAGGGTGGTGTCGTCCGACAAACTTCAAGAGTTTGACGGACAGATGATTGGAGGCGCAGCTGTTGGTATACAGGGAGAAGAGCAGTGGGCAAAGGACGCAGCCCTGAGGAGTTCCCGTGCTGATGGACCTGGAGTCAGAGACTTCTGTTCCCGGCTTAACGCACTGCTTCCTGTCAGAGAGGAAGTCTGTGATCCACCTGCAGGTGGAGTAGGGCACGTTCAGCTGGAAGAGCTTGTCCTGAAGCAGGGCAGGGATGATGGTGTTGAAGGCAGAGCTGAAGTCCACAAACAGGATCCTGGCGTAGGATGCTGGGGCGTCCACATGCTGTAGGGTGAAGTGGAGGGCCATGTTAACTGCGTCGTCCACAGACCTGTTGGCTCTGTAGGCAAACTGAAGGGGGTCCAGGAGAGGGTCTGTGATGGCTTTGAGGTGTGCCAGGAGCAGGCGCTCAAAAGACTTCATTACCACAGATGTAAGGGCGACCGGTCTGTAATCATTTAGTCCTGTTGGCCTTAGCTTTTTGGGCACAGCGATGATGGTGGAGGACTTGAGACAGGCTGGTACATGGCATGTCTCCAGGGAGGTGTTAAAGATGTTGGTGAACACCGGAGACAGCTGGCCAGCGCAGTGCCTGAGGGTGGCTGGAGAGACAGAGTCCGGCCCGGCTGCTTTGCGTGGATTCTGCCTCTTGAAAAGCCCATTAACTTCTCCCTCCTGAAAGGAGAGAGTCGTTTCTGTAGTATGGGTGGGGGATGGGGCCTCTTGGGTGGGAAGGGGTGGTTCAGGACAGTCCAATTGTCTTTCAAATCTACGGTAGAACTCGTTCAGGTCGTTGGCTAGGCGGGAGTCGTTAGTGGTGTGGGGCGCTCTGGGTTTGTAGTTGGTGATGTGCCTGAGCCCTTTGGCAGACAGAAGCAGCGTCGTTAGTAGAGAACTGGTGTTTTAGTGTCTCTGAGTACAGTCGTTTAGCCTCTCTCACCGCTTTGCTAAACCTGTTCTTCGACTCCTTGAATCTGTCTCTATCCCCACTCCTAAACGCTTCCTCCTTCTCCAACCTCAACCTTTTGAGCTTTGCTGAGAACCAGGGCTTGTTGTTGTTAAAGTTCACCCTGGTACGTGTTGGGATACAGCAGTCCTCACAGAAGCTGATGTACACAGCCTCTGTGAGTTCATCCAGACTATTGGTAGCAGTCGTGAACATATCCCAGTCAGTACAGTCTAAGCACGCCCGCAAATCTTCCACAGCCTCACTGGTCCACTGTTTAGATGTCCTCACAGCAGGTTTACAGAGTTTTAGTTGCTGCCTGTATGCACGAATCAGGTGGACCAAGGGAGTTCTGTGCGAGCCGAACAGCCCCGTGACCCACAAGAGAAACATCCCCGCCAAATTCGAGCGTTTGACGGGGTCTATCCGTGAAAAAATATTCACGTTTTTGAGTGCACATGCATTTCTGCTGCAAATGCCTCTGGAAGTTTCATGCCGTTCGTATGCCAATTGTGGCAACACGAAAATGACCCGTTTTCCCATTCCGAGGGAT
>NW_027422711.1:282500-285000 GCF_048934315.1 Petromyzon marinus | reverse complement strand
TGGTATGGCCGCCAATCTAGCGATCTTGGAATCATTTTGTGGGCTATCGGGATTGGAGGTTCAGGCCAGAAAGTGCCAGGGCTTCATGATAAGCCCAACCAAAGATTCATATACGGTGAACAACTGCGACCCATGGACTATCAAAAATAAAGATGTCCATATGATCCAACCTGATGAATCAACGAAATACCTTGGTCTGAAAATTGGCCCTTGGACTGGCACTATACAGCCTGATCTACATTGTCAGCTAAAGACATGGATCTCGAAAATCGATGAGGCGCCTCTGAAGCCAACTCAGAAGGTTGAACTACTCAATGCCTATGCCCTACCCAGATTGTTATATCCTGCAGACCACTCGGACTGCAAGCAATCAACTCTCCGTGGGTTGGACCAAGAGATTAGAAAGGCGGTAAAAGGATGGCTCCACCTTCCCGCTTCAACTTGTGATGGACTGTTATATGCCAGAGCCCGAGACGGAGGCCTTGCCATCTTGAAACTGGAAAAAACAATCCCTTCGGTTCAAGTTAGAAGGCTGCAACGTATAGCAAACTCGTCCGATGCTATCACCCGTAATATTGTGTCCTCGCAGGGTATGGAGGAAGAATACCGTAATTTGTGGGTACGAGCAGGGGGTGACAGTGATGCAATCCCAACATTCGTTCTCAGGGACTCGGTGTCAAAAGAACCTGTATATCCGAGACCCTGCGATTGGAGGGAGCATGAATTTCAGAGATGGTGCGAAAAGCCGGTTCAAGGAAGGGGCATTGTAAACTTTGCGCATGATAGAATCAGTAATGCTTGGTTGAGGCCATGGTGCGGCTTTAAACAATGCTTCTTTATCGCAGCACTACAACTAAGGGCAAATATTTACCCAACAAGAGAAAGCTTGAACAGAGGCAGAGATGGGGCCTTACGTTCCTGCAGGAAATGCTCTGCCAGACTCGAGTCCCTTTCGCACATTCTCGGTCAATGTCCTGCAGTACAGAAAGCAAGAATTGCGCGACATAACAAGATCAGTAACATTCTGGCAGACGAAGCGGCTAGATTGGGCTGGTCTGTATACAAAGAGCCACGGTTCATATCCGAGACGGGAGAGATGAGAAAGCCTGACCTCGTGTTTGCAAAAGATGAGGAGGCGGTTGTGATCGATGTCACCGTCCGTTTTGAGCTTTCAAAGAATACCTTGTCAGATGCTGCCTCGCACAAAGTTTCGTACTATACCCCTCTTGGTGATCAAGTCAAAGTGCTGACGAAGGCTAGCAAGGTCACATTCTTTGGATTCCCGGTTGGGGCAAGAGGAAAGTGGCCCCTTGAGAATAACGAGGTACTTACCTCCCTGGGCCTGACCAAACCCAGAACGACATCACTGGCCAAGATGATTTCCCGCAGAACGCTGCTTTTCTCTCTTGATATTCTGAGAATGTTCTGTGGAAATTATGCGGTCTATGAACAGTCATAGACAACCTCCGAAACAAATAATAGTTTTGTTTTAAGATGTCATTTGTTTTAGATTGATTTTGTTATTTTCGAAGGTGAAGTCGGTTTTTATTTCATTTTACTATTTTCCACAATTTAGATTGTTATTTTCCAAGACGAAGTCTTGGTTCTTTTTTTTATTGTTAGTTTTTTTTTTTTTAACACGTCGTATTTGTTACTTTAGAGCTTAGAGGGGACTTTATTTTCGCCTTACTATTTTCTGCCTACAAAGAAGATTAAAAATAAGCTTTTTTCAAGATGGTTTTGTTATTTTCCAAGGTGAAGTCTTGGTATTCTTATTTTACTATTTTCCATAAAGAAGACCTTTCTTTTAGATTTTGTTATTTTCCAAGACGAAGACTTGGTATTTTTATTATATTGCCATTTTTTTACACGAAACTTATTCAAGAGCACTTATATAGATTAGACTTTGTTATTTTAATTCTTTATTTTTGGACTACATCAGTTCGAGAGTCCTGTAACTTACTATTTTCCGCCTACAAAGAAGATTACAAATAAGCTTTATTTAAGATGTTTTAGATTAGATTTTGTTATTTTCCAAGGTGAAGTCTTGGTTTTTTTATTTTACTATTTTCCACAAAGAAGACTTTTCTTTTCTTTTAGATTTTGTTATTTTCCAAGACGAAGACTTGGTATTTTTTTGCTATTTTTTTACAGGAAGCTTTATTCAAGAGCACTTATATAGATTAGACTTTGTTATTTTAATTCTTTATTTTTGCACTACATCAATTCGAGAGAAGACTACAAACCAGCTTTATTTAAGATGTTTTAGATTAGATTTTGTTATTTTCCAAGGTGAAGTCTTGGTTTTTTTTATTTTACTATTTTCCACAAAGAAGACTTTTCTTTTAGATTTTGTTATTTTCCAAGACGAAGACTTGGTATTTTTTTATTGCTATTTTTTTTACACGAAGCCTATTCAAGAGCACTTATATAGATTGGTCTTTGTTATTTTAATTCTTTATTTTTGGACTACATCAGTTCGAGAGTCCTGTAACTTACT
>NW_027422711.1:227500-230000 GCF_048934315.1 Petromyzon marinus | reverse complement strand
CACCAGGTCACCAGGTTGTCAGCTTCCCACCTATAGTCAGACTCATCCCCACCAGAGATCAGCCCAATGAGGGTGGTGTCGTCCGACAAACTTCAAGAGTTTGACGGACAGATGATTGGAGGCGCAGCTGTTGGTATACAGGGAGAAGAGCAGTGGGCAAAGGACGCAGCCCTGAGGAGTTCCCGTGCTGATGGACCTGGAGTCAGAGACTTCTGTTCCCGGCTTAACGCACTGCTTCCTGTCAGAGAGGAAGTCTGTGATCCACCTGCAGGTGGAGTAGGGCACGTTCAGCTGGAAGAGCTTGTCCTGAAGCAGGGCAGGGATGATGGTGTTGAAGGCAGAGCTGAAGTCCACAAACAGGATCCTGGCGTAGGATGCTGGGGCGTCCACATGCTGTAGGGTGAAGTGGAGGGCCATGTTAACTGCGTCGTCCACAGACCTGTTGGCTCTGTAGGCAAACTGAAGGGGGTCCAGGAGAGGGTCTGTGATGGCTTTGAGGTGTGCCAGGAGCAGGCGCTCAAAAGACTTCATTACCACAGATGTAAGGGCGACCGGTCTGTAATCATTTAGTCCTGTTGGCCTTAGCTTTTTGGGCACAGCGATGATGGTGGAGGACTTGAGACAGGCTGGTACATGGCATGTCTCCAGGGAGGTGTTAAAGATGTTGGTGAACACCGGAGACAGCTGGCCAGCGCAGTGCCTGAGGGTGGCTGGAGAGACAGAGTCCGGCCCGGCTGCTTTGCGTGGATTCTGCCTCTTGAAAAGCCCATTAACTTCTCCCTCCTGAAAGGAGAGAGTCGTTTCTGTAGTATGGGTGGGGGATGGGGCCTCTTGGGTGGGAAGGGGTGGTTCAGGACAGTCCAATTGTCTTTCAAATCTACGGTAGAACTCGTTCAGGTCGTTGGCTAGGCGGGAGTCGTTAGTGGTGTGGGGCGCTCTGGGTTTGTAGTTGGTGATGTGCCTGAGCCCTTTGGCAGACAGAAGCAGCGTCGTTAGTAGAGAACTGGTGTTTTAGTGTCTCTGAGTACAGTCGTTTAGCCTCTCTCACCGCTTTGCTAAACCTGTTCTTCGACTCCTTGAATCTGTCTCTATCCCCACTCCTAAACGCTTCCTCCTTCTCCAACCTCAACCTTTTGAGCTTTGCTGAGAACCAGGGCTTGTTGTTGTTAAAGTTCACCCTGGTACGTGTTGGGATACAGCAGTCCTCACAGAAGCTGATGTACACAGCCTCTGTGAGTTCATCCAGACTATTGGTAGCAGTCGTGAACATATCCCAGTCAGTACAGTCTAAGCACGCCCGCAAATCTTCCACAGCCTCACTGGTCCACTGTTTAGATGTCCTCACAGCAGGTTTACAGAGTTTTAGTTGCTGCCTGTATGCACGAATCAGGTGGACCAAGGGAGTTCTGTGCGAGCCGAACAGCCCCGTGACCCACAAGAGAAACATCCCCGCCAAATTCGAGCGTTTGACGGGGTCTATCCGTGAAAAAATATTCACGTTTTTGAGTGCACATGCATTTCTGCTGCAAATGCCTCTGGAAGTTTCATGCCGTTCGTATGCCAATTGTGGCAACACGAAAATGACCCGTTTTCCCATTCCGAGGGATTTCTGTGCGACCCTAACAGCCCCGTGAGCCACAAGAGACACATCCCCGCCAATTTCTAGCGTTTCACGGGGTCTATCCGTGAAAAATATAGACGTTTTTGAGTGCACATGCATTTCTGCTGCAGATGCCTCTGGAAGTTTCATGCCGTTCGTACGCAATGTGGCAACACGAAAATGACCCCTTTTCCCATTCCGAGGGATTTCTGTGCGACCCTAACTAACAGCGCCCGTGAGCCACAAGAGAGACATCCCCGCCAATTTATAGCGTTTCACGGGGTCTATCCGTGAAAAATATAGACGTTTTTGAGTGCACATGCATTCCTGCTGCAAATGCCTCTGGAAGTTTCATGCCGTTCCTATGCAATGTGGCCACACAAAAATGACCCGTTTTCCCATTCCGAGGCATTTCTGTGCGACCCTAACAGCCCCGTGAGCCACAAGAGAGACATCCCCGCCAACTTCTAGCGTTTGACGGGGTCTATGCGTGAAAAATATTAAAATTTTTGAGTGCACGTGCCTTTCTGCTGCAAATGCCTCTGGAAGTTTCATGGCGTTCCTATGCAATGTGGCAACACGAAAATGACCCCTTTTCCCATTCCGAGGGAGTTCTGTGCCACCCTAACAGCCCCGTGAGCCACAAGAGACACATCCCCGCCAATTTCTAGCGTTTCACGGGGTCTATCCGTGAAACATATAGAAGTTTTTGAGTGCACATGCATTCCTGCTGCAAATGCCTCTGGAAGTTTCATGCGGTTCGTACGCAATGTGGCAACACGAAAATGACCCGTTTTCCCATTCCCAGGGATTTCTGTGCGACCCGAACAGCCCCGTGAGCCACAAGAGACACATCCCCGCCAATTTCTAGCGTTTCACGGGGTCTATCCGTGAAAAATA
>NW_027422711.1:215000-217500 GCF_048934315.1 Petromyzon marinus | reverse complement strand
CGCCTCATGCTCCTTGTCGTGTGCAGGTCCTCGAGGGTTGGTAGATTGCAGGCAATTACCTTCTCAGCAGTGTGCATGATACGCTGCAGTCTGCTCTTGTCCTTGGCAGTGGCAGCAGCGTACCAGACGGTTATGGAGGAGGTGAGGATGGATTCAATGATCGCTGTATAGAATTGCACCATCATTGTCTTTGGCAGGTTGCATTTCTTCAGCTGCCGTCGAAAGTACATCCTCTGTTGAGCTCTCTTGGCGAGGGAGCTGATGTTCAGTTCCCACTTGAGGTCCCGGCAGAGAATAGTGCCCAGGAAGCGGAAGGACTCCACAATTTTGACTGCGGAGTCTAACAGGGTGATGGCGGTGAGTGGGGCTGTATTCTTCCTGAAGTCCACAACCATCTCAACTGTCCTTAGAGCATTTAGCTCTAAGTTGTTCTGGCTACACCAGGTCACCAGGTTGTCAGCTTCCCACCTATAGTCAGACTCATCCCCACCAGAGATCAGCCCAATGAGGGTGGTGTCGTCCGACAAACTTCAAGAGTTTGACGGACAGATGATTGGAGGCGCAGCTGTTGGTATACAGGGAGAAGAGCAGTGGGCAAAGGACGCAGCCCTGAGGAGTTCCCGTGCTGATGGACCTGGAGTCAGAGACTTCTGTTCCCGGCTTAACGCACTGCTTCCTGTCAGAGAGGAAGTCTGTGATCCACCTGCAGGTGGAGTAGGGCACGTTCAGCTGGAAGAGCTTGTCCTGAAGCAGGGCAGGGATGATGGTGTTGAAGGCAGAGCTGAAGTCCACAAACAGGATCCTGGCGTAGGATGCTGGGGCGTCCACATGCTGTAGGGTGAAGTGGAGGGCCATGTTAACTGCGTCGTCCACAGACCTGTTGGCTCTGTAGGCAAACTGAAGGGGGTCCAGGAGAGGGTCTGTGATGGCTTTGAGGTGTGCCAGGAGCAGGCGCTCAAAAGACTTCATTACCACAGATGTAAGGGCGACCGGTCTGTAATCATTTAGTCCTGTTGGCCTTAGCTTTTTGGGCACAGCGATGATGGTGGAGGACTTGAGACAGGCTGGTACATGGCATGTCTCCAGGGAGGTGTTAAAGATGTTGGTGAACACCGGAGACAGCTGGCCAGCGCAGTGCCTGAGGGTGGCTGGAGAGACAGAGTCCGGCCCGGCTGCTTTGCGTGGATTCTGCCTCTTGAAAAGCCCATTAACTTCTCCCTCCTGAAAGGAGAGAGTCGTTTCTGTAGTATGGGTGGGGGATGGGGCCTCTTGGGTGGGAAGGGGTGGTTCAGGACAGTCCAATTGTCTTTCAAATCTACGGTAGAACTCGTTCAGGTCGTTGGCTAGGCGGGAGTCGTTAGTGGTGTGGGGCGCTCTGGGTTTGTAGTTGGTGATGTGCCTGAGCCCTTTGGCAGACAGAAGCAGCGTCGTTAGTAGAGAACTGGTGTTTTAGTGTCTCTGAGTACAGTCGTTTAGCCTCTCTCACCGCTTTGCTAAACCTGTTCTTCGACTCCTTGAATCTGTCTCTATCCCCACTCCTAAACGCTTCCTCCTTCTCCAACCTCAACCTTTTGAGCTTTGCTGAGAACCAGGGCTTGTTGTTGTTAAAGTTCACCCTGGTACGTGTTGGGATACAGCAGTCCTCACAGAAGCTGATGTACACAGCCTCTGTGAGTTCATCCAGACTATTGGTAGCAGTCGTGAACATATCCCAGTCAGTACAGTCTAAGCACGCCCGCAAATCTTCCACAGCCTCACTGGTCCACTGTTTAGATGTCCTCACAGCAGGTTTACAGAGTTTTAGTTGCTGCCTGTATGCACGAATCAGGTGGACCAAGGGAGTTCTGTGCGAGCCGAACAGCCCCGTGACCCACAAGAGAAACATCCCCGCCAAATTCGAGCGTTTGACGGGGTCTATCCGTGAAAAAATATTCACGTTTTTGAGTGCACATGCATTTCTGCTGCAAATGCCTCTGGAAGTTTCATGCCGTTCGTATGCCAATTGTGGCAACACGAAAATGACCCGTTTTCCCATTCCGAGGGATTTCTGTGCGACCCTAACAGCCCCGTGAGCCACAAGAGACACATCCCCGCCAATTTCTAGCGTTTCACGGGGTCTATCCGTGAAAAATATAGACGTTTTTGAGTGCACATGCATTTCTGCTGCAGATGCCTCTGGAAGTTTCATGCCGTTCGTACGCAATGTGGCAACACGAAAATGACCCCTTTTCCCATTCCGAGGGATTTCTGTGCGACCCTAACTAACAGCGCCCGTGAGCCACAAGAGAGACATCCCCGCCAATTTATAGCGTTTCACGGGGTCTATCCGTGAAAAATATAGACGTTTTTGAGTGCACATGCATTCCTGCTGCAAATGCCTCTGGAAGTTTCATGCCGTTCCTATGCAATGTGGCCACACAAAAATGACCCGTTTTCCCATTCCGAGGCATTTCTGTGCGACCCTAACAGCCCCGTGAGCCACAAGAGAGACATCCCCGCC
>NW_027422711.1:202500-205000 GCF_048934315.1 Petromyzon marinus | reverse complement strand
TTCCTGTCAGAGAGGAAGTCTGTGATCCACCTGCAGGTGGAGTAGGGCACGTTCAGCTGGAAGAGCTTGTCCTGAAGCAGGGCAGGGATGATGGTGTTGAAGGCAGAGCTGAAGTCCACAAACAGGATCCTGGCGTAGGATGCTGGGGCGTCCACATGCTGTAGGGTGAAGTGGAGGGCCATGTTAACTGCGTCGTCCACAGACCTGTTGGCTCTGTAGGCAAACTGAAGGGGGTCCAGGAGAGGGTCTGTGATGGCTTTGAGGTGTGCCAGGAGCAGGCGCTCAAAAGACTTCATTACCACAGATGTAAGGGCGACCGGTCTGTAATCATTTAGTCCTGTTGGCCTTAGCTTTTTGGGCACAGCGATGATGGTGGAGGACTTGAGACAGGCTGGTACATGGCATGTCTCCAGGGAGGTGTTAAAGATGTTGGTGAACACCGGAGACAGCTGGCCAGCGCAGTGCCTGAGGGTGGCTGGAGAGACAGAGTCCGGCCCGGCTGCTTTGCGTGGATTCTGCCTCTTGAAAAGCCCATTAACTTCTCCCTCCTGAAAGGAGAGAGTCGTTTCTGTAGTATGGGTGGGGGATGGGGCCTCTTGGGTGGGAAGGGGTGGTTCAGGACAGTCCAATTGTCTTTCAAATCTACGGTAGAACTCGTTCAGGTCGTTGGCTAGGCGGGAGTCGTTAGTGGTGTGGGGCGCTCTGGGTTTGTAGTTGGTGATGTGCCTGAGCCCTTTGGCAGACAGAAGCAGCGTCGTTAGTAGAGAACTGGTGTTTTAGTGTCTCTGAGTACAGTCGTTTAGCCTCTCTCACCGCTTTGCTAAACCTGTTCTTCGACTCCTTGAATCTGTCTCTATCCCCACTCCTAAACGCTTCCTCCTTCTCCAACCTCAACCTTTTGAGCTTTGCTGAGAACCAGGGCTTGTTGTTGTTAAAGTTCACCCTGGTACGTGTTGGGATACAGCAGTCCTCACAGAAGCTGATGTACACAGCCTCTGTGAGTTCATCCAGACTATTGGTAGCAGTCGTGAACATATCCCAGTCAGTACAGTCTAAGCACGCCCGCAAATCTTCCACAGCCTCACTGGTCCACTGTTTAGATGTCCTCACAGCAGGTTTACAGAGTTTTAGTTGCTGCCTGTATGCACGAATCAGGTGGACCAAGGGAGTTCTGTGCGAGCCGAACAGCCCCGTGACCCACAAGAGAAACATCCCCGCCAAATTCGAGCGTTTGACGGGGTCTATCCGTGAAAAAATATTCACGTTTTTGAGTGCACATGCATTTCTGCTGCAAATGCCTCTGGAAGTTTCATGCCGTTCGTATGCCAATTGTGGCAACACGAAAATGACCCGTTTTCCCATTCCGAGGGATTTCTGTGCGACCCTAACAGCCCCGTGAGCCACAAGAGACACATCCCCGCCAATTTCTAGCGTTTCACGGGGTCTATCCGTGAAAAATATAGACGTTTTTGAGTGCACATGCATTTCTGCTGCAGATGCCTCTGGAAGTTTCATGCCGTTCGTACGCAATGTGGCAACACGAAAATGACCCCTTTTCCCATTCCGAGGGATTTCTGTGCGACCCTAACTAACAGCGCCCGTGAGCCACAAGAGAGACATCCCCGCCAATTTATAGCGTTTCACGGGGTCTATCCGTGAAAAATATAGACGTTTTTGAGTGCACATGCATTCCTGCTGCAAATGCCTCTGGAAGTTTCATGCCGTTCCTATGCAATGTGGCCACACAAAAATGACCCGTTTTCCCATTCCGAGGCATTTCTGTGCGACCCTAACAGCCCCGTGAGCCACAAGAGAGACATCCCCGCCAACTTCTAGCGTTTGACGGGGTCTATGCGTGAAAAATATTAAAATTTTTGAGTGCACGTGCCTTTCTGCTGCAAATGCCTCTGGAAGTTTCATGGCGTTCCTATGCAATGTGGCAACACGAAAATGACCCCTTTTCCCATTCCGAGGGAGTTCTGTGCCACCCTAACAGCCCCGTGAGCCACAAGAGACACATCCCCGCCAATTTCTAGCGTTTCACGGGGTCTATCCGTGAAACATATAGAAGTTTTTGAGTGCACATGCATTCCTGCTGCAAATGCCTCTGGAAGTTTCATGCGGTTCGTACGCAATGTGGCAACACGAAAATGACCCGTTTTCCCATTCCCAGGGATTTCTGTGCGACCCGAACAGCCCCGTGAGCCACAAGAGACACATCCCCGCCAATTTCTAGCGTTTCACGGGGTCTATCCGTGAAAAATATCAATTTTTTTTTGACTGCACATGCATTTCTGCTGCAAATGCCTCTGGAAGTTGCATGCGGTTCGCATGCAATGTGGCGACACGAAAATGACCCGTTTTCCCATTCCGAGGGATTTCTGTGCCACCCTAACAGCCCCGTGAGCCACAAGAGAGACATCCCCGCCAATTTCTAGCGTATCACGGGGTCTATCCGTGAGAAATATTCACTTTTTTGAGTGCACATGCATTCCTGCTG
>NW_027422711.1:190000-192500 GCF_048934315.1 Petromyzon marinus | reverse complement strand
AGAGACAGAGTCCGGCCCGGCTGCTTTGCGTGGATTCTGCCTCTTGAAAAGCCCATTAACTTCTCCCTCCTGAAAGGAGAGAGTCGTTTCTGTAGTATGGGTGGGGGATGGGGCCTCTTGGGTGGGAAGGGGTGGTTCAGGACAGTCCAATTGTCTTTCAAATCTACGGTAGAACTCGTTCAGGTCGTTGGCTAGGCGGGAGTCGTTAGTGGTGTGGGGCGCTCTGGGTTTGTAGTTGGTGATGTGCCTGAGCCCTTTGGCAGACAGAAGCAGCGTCGTTAGTAGAGAACTGGTGTTTTAGTGTCTCTGAGTACAGTCGTTTAGCCTCTCTCACCGCTTTGCTAAACCTGTTCTTCGACTCCTTGAATCTGTCTCTATCCCCACTCCTAAACGCTTCCTCCTTCTCCAACCTCAACCTTTTGAGCTTTGCTGAGAACCAGGGCTTGTTGTTGTTAAAGTTCACCCTGGTACGTGTTGGGATACAGCAGTCCTCACAGAAGCTGATGTACACAGCCTCTGTGAGTTCATCCAGACTATTGGTAGCAGTCGTGAACATATCCCAGTCAGTACAGTCTAAGCACGCCCGCAAATCTTCCACAGCCTCACTGGTCCACTGTTTAGATGTCCTCACAGCAGGTTTACAGAGTTTTAGTTGCTGCCTGTATGCACGAATCAGGTGGACCAAGGGAGTTCTGTGCGAGCCGAACAGCCCCGTGACCCACAAGAGAAACATCCCCGCCAAATTCGAGCGTTTGACGGGGTCTATCCGTGAAAAAATATTCACGTTTTTGAGTGCACATGCATTTCTGCTGCAAATGCCTCTGGAAGTTTCATGCCGTTCGTATGCCAATTGTGGCAACACGAAAATGACCCGTTTTCCCATTCCGAGGGATTTCTGTGCGACCCTAACAGCCCCGTGAGCCACAAGAGACACATCCCCGCCAATTTCTAGCGTTTCACGGGGTCTATCCGTGAAAAATATAGACGTTTTTGAGTGCACATGCATTTCTGCTGCAGATGCCTCTGGAAGTTTCATGCCGTTCGTACGCAATGTGGCAACACGAAAATGACCCCTTTTCCCATTCCGAGGGATTTCTGTGCGACCCTAACTAACAGCGCCCGTGAGCCACAAGAGAGACATCCCCGCCAATTTATAGCGTTTCACGGGGTCTATCCGTGAAAAATATAGACGTTTTTGAGTGCACATGCATTCCTGCTGCAAATGCCTCTGGAAGTTTCATGCCGTTCCTATGCAATGTGGCCACACAAAAATGACCCGTTTTCCCATTCCGAGGCATTTCTGTGCGACCCTAACAGCCCCGTGAGCCACAAGAGAGACATCCCCGCCAACTTCTAGCGTTTGACGGGGTCTATGCGTGAAAAATATTAAAATTTTTGAGTGCACGTGCCTTTCTGCTGCAAATGCCTCTGGAAGTTTCATGGCGTTCCTATGCAATGTGGCAACACGAAAATGACCCCTTTTCCCATTCCGAGGGAGTTCTGTGCCACCCTAACAGCCCCGTGAGCCACAAGAGACACATCCCCGCCAATTTCTAGCGTTTCACGGGGTCTATCCGTGAAACATATAGAAGTTTTTGAGTGCACATGCATTCCTGCTGCAAATGCCTCTGGAAGTTTCATGCGGTTCGTACGCAATGTGGCAACACGAAAATGACCCGTTTTCCCATTCCCAGGGATTTCTGTGCGACCCGAACAGCCCCGTGAGCCACAAGAGACACATCCCCGCCAATTTCTAGCGTTTCACGGGGTCTATCCGTGAAAAATATCAATTTTTTTTTGACTGCACATGCATTTCTGCTGCAAATGCCTCTGGAAGTTGCATGCGGTTCGCATGCAATGTGGCGACACGAAAATGACCCGTTTTCCCATTCCGAGGGATTTCTGTGCCACCCTAACAGCCCCGTGAGCCACAAGAGAGACATCCCCGCCAATTTCTAGCGTATCACGGGGTCTATCCGTGAGAAATATTCACTTTTTTGAGTGCACATGCATTCCTGCTGCAAATGCCTCTGGAAGTTTCATGCGGTTCGTATGCAATGTGGCGACACGAAAATGACCCGTTTTCCCATTCCGAGGGATTTCTGTGCCACCCTAACAGCCCCGTGAGCCACAAGAGAGACATCCCCGCCCACTTCTAGCGTTTCACGGGGTCTCTCCGTGAAAAATATCACATTTTTTGAGTGCACATGCATTCCTGCTGCAAATGCCTCTGGAAGTTTCATGCGGTTCGCATGCAATGTGGCGACACGAAAATGACCCGTTTTTTCCCATTCCGAGGGATTTCTGTGCCACCCTAACAGCCCCGTGAGCCACAAGAGACACATCCCCGCCAATTTCTAGCGTTTCACGGGGTCTATCCGTGAAAAATATTCAATTTTTTGACTGCACATGCATTTCTGCTGCAAATGCCTCTGGAAGTTTCATGCGGTTCGCATGCAATGTGGCGACACGAAAATGACCCGTTTTCCCATTCCGAGGG
>NW_027422711.1:177500-180000 GCF_048934315.1 Petromyzon marinus | reverse complement strand
TTCAGCTGGAAGAGCTTGTCCTGAAGCAGGGCAGGGATGATGGTGTTGAAGGCAGAGCTGAAGTCCACAAACAGGATCCTGGCGTAGGATGCTGGGGCGTCCACATGCTGTAGGGTGAAGTGGAGGGCCATGTTAACTGCGTCGTCCACAGACCTGTTGGCTCTGTAGGCAAACTGAAGGGGGTCCAGGAGAGGGTCTGTGATGGCTTTGAGGTGTGCCAGGAGCAGGCGCTCAAAAGACTTCATTACCACAGATGTAAGGGCGACCGGTCTGTAATCATTTAGTCCTGTTGGCCTTAGCTTTTTGGGCACAGCGATGATGGTGGAGGACTTGAGACAGGCTGGTACATGGCATGTCTCCAGGGAGGTGTTAAAGATGTTGGTGAACACCGGAGACAGCTGGCCAGCGCAGTGCCTGAGGGTGGCTGGAGAGACAGAGTCCGGCCCGGCTGCTTTGCGTGGATTCTGCCTCTTGAAAAGCCCATTAACTTCTCCCTCCTGAAAGGAGAGAGTCGTTTCTGTAGTATGGGTGGGGGATGGGGCCTCTTGGGTGGGAAGGGGTGGTTCAGGACAGTCCAATTGTCTTTCAAATCTACGGTAGAACTCGTTCAGGTCGTTGGCTAGGCGGGAGTCGTTAGTGGTGTGGGGCGCTCTGGGTTTGTAGTTGGTGATGTGCCTGAGCCCTTTGGCAGACAGAAGCAGCGTCGTTAGTAGAGAACTGGTGTTTTAGTGTCTCTGAGTACAGTCGTTTAGCCTCTCTCACCGCTTTGCTAAACCTGTTCTTCGACTCCTTGAATCTGTCTCTATCCCCACTCCTAAACGCTTCCTCCTTCTCCAACCTCAACCTTTTGAGCTTTGCTGAGAACCAGGGCTTGTTGTTGTTAAAGTTCACCCTGGTACGTGTTGGGATACAGCAGTCCTCACAGAAGCTGATGTACACAGCCTCTGTGAGTTCATCCAGACTATTGGTAGCAGTCGTGAACATATCCCAGTCAGTACAGTCTAAGCACGCCCGCAAATCTTCCACAGCCTCACTGGTCCACTGTTTAGATGTCCTCACAGCAGGTTTACAGAGTTTTAGTTGCTGCCTGTATGCACGAATCAGGTGGACCAAGGGAGTTCTGTGCGAGCCGAACAGCCCCGTGACCCACAAGAGAAACATCCCCGCCAAATTCGAGCGTTTGACGGGGTCTATCCGTGAAAAAATATTCACGTTTTTGAGTGCACATGCATTTCTGCTGCAAATGCCTCTGGAAGTTTCATGCCGTTCGTATGCCAATTGTGGCAACACGAAAATGACCCGTTTTCCCATTCCGAGGGATTTCTGTGCGACCCTAACAGCCCCGTGAGCCACAAGAGACACATCCCCGCCAATTTCTAGCGTTTCACGGGGTCTATCCGTGAAAAATATAGACGTTTTTGAGTGCACATGCATTTCTGCTGCAGATGCCTCTGGAAGTTTCATGCCGTTCGTACGCAATGTGGCAACACGAAAATGACCCCTTTTCCCATTCCGAGGGATTTCTGTGCGACCCTAACTAACAGCGCCCGTGAGCCACAAGAGAGACATCCCCGCCAATTTATAGCGTTTCACGGGGTCTATCCGTGAAAAATATAGACGTTTTTGAGTGCACATGCATTCCTGCTGCAAATGCCTCTGGAAGTTTCATGCCGTTCCTATGCAATGTGGCCACACAAAAATGACCCGTTTTCCCATTCCGAGGCATTTCTGTGCGACCCTAACAGCCCCGTGAGCCACAAGAGAGACATCCCCGCCAACTTCTAGCGTTTGACGGGGTCTATGCGTGAAAAATATTAAAATTTTTGAGTGCACGTGCCTTTCTGCTGCAAATGCCTCTGGAAGTTTCATGGCGTTCCTATGCAATGTGGCAACACGAAAATGACCCCTTTTCCCATTCCGAGGGAGTTCTGTGCCACCCTAACAGCCCCGTGAGCCACAAGAGACACATCCCCGCCAATTTCTAGCGTTTCACGGGGTCTATCCGTGAAACATATAGAAGTTTTTGAGTGCACATGCATTCCTGCTGCAAATGCCTCTGGAAGTTTCATGCGGTTCGTACGCAATGTGGCAACACGAAAATGACCCGTTTTCCCATTCCCAGGGATTTCTGTGCGACCCGAACAGCCCCGTGAGCCACAAGAGACACATCCCCGCCAATTTCTAGCGTTTCACGGGGTCTATCCGTGAAAAATATCAATTTTTTTTTTGACTGCACATGCATTTCTGCTGCAAATGCCTCTGGAAGTTGCATGCGGTTCGCATGCAATGTGGCGACACGAAAATGACCCGTTTTCCCATTCCGAGGGATTTCTGTGCCACCCTAACAGCCCCGTGAGCCACAAGAGAGACATCCCCGCCAATTTCTAGCGTATCACGGGGTCTATCCGTGAGAAATATTCACTTTTTTGAGTGCACATGCATTCCTGCTGCAAATGCCTCTGGAAGTTTCATGCGGTTCGTATGCAATGTGGCGACACGA
>NW_027422711.1:165000-167500 GCF_048934315.1 Petromyzon marinus | reverse complement strand
TGAAAAGCCCATTAACTTCTCCCTCCTGAAAGGAGAGAGTCGTTTCTGTAGTATGGGTGGGGGATGGGGCCTCTTGGGTGGGAAGGGGTGGTTCAGGACAGTCCAATTGTCTTTCAAATCTACGGTAGAACTCGTTCAGGTCGTTGGCTAGGCGGGAGTCGTTAGTGGTGTGGGGCGCTCTGGGTTTGTAGTTGGTGATGTGCCTGAGCCCTTTGGCAGACAGAAGCAGCGTCGTTAGTAGAGAACTGGTGTTTTAGTGTCTCTGAGTACAGTCGTTTAGCCTCTCTCACCGCTTTGCTAAACCTGTTCTTCGACTCCTTGAATCTGTCTCTATCCCCACTCCTAAACGCTTCCTCCTTCTCCAACCTCAACCTTTTGAGCTTTGCTGAGAACCAGGGCTTGTTGTTGTTAAAGTTCACCCTGGTACGTGTTGGGATACAGCAGTCCTCACAGAAGCTGATGTACACAGCCTCTGTGAGTTCATCCAGACTATTGGTAGCAGTCGTGAACATATCCCAGTCAGTACAGTCTAAGCACGCCCGCAAATCTTCCACAGCCTCACTGGTCCACTGTTTAGATGTCCTCACAGCAGGTTTACAGAGTTTTAGTTGCTGCCTGTATGCACGAATCAGGTGGACCAAGGGAGTTCTGTGCGAGCCGAACAGCCCCGTGACCCACAAGAGAAACATCCCCGCCAAATTCGAGCGTTTGACGGGGTCTATCCGTGAAAAAATATTCACGTTTTTGAGTGCACATGCATTTCTGCTGCAAATGCCTCTGGAAGTTTCATGCCGTTCGTATGCCAATTGTGGCAACACGAAAATGACCCGTTTTCCCATTCCGAGGGATTTCTGTGCGACCCTAACAGCCCCGTGAGCCACAAGAGACACATCCCCGCCAATTTCTAGCGTTTCACGGGGTCTATCCGTGAAAAATATAGACGTTTTTGAGTGCACATGCATTTCTGCTGCAGATGCCTCTGGAAGTTTCATGCCGTTCGTACGCAATGTGGCAACACGAAAATGACCCCTTTTCCCATTCCGAGGGATTTCTGTGCGACCCTAACTAACAGCGCCCGTGAGCCACAAGAGAGACATCCCCGCCAATTTATAGCGTTTCACGGGGTCTATCCGTGAAAAATATAGACGTTTTTGAGTGCACATGCATTCCTGCTGCAAATGCCTCTGGAAGTTTCATGCCGTTCCTATGCAATGTGGCCACACAAAAATGACCCGTTTTCCCATTCCGAGGCATTTCTGTGCGACCCTAACAGCCCCGTGAGCCACAAGAGAGACATCCCCGCCAACTTCTAGCGTTTGACGGGGTCTATGCGTGAAAAATATTAAAATTTTTGAGTGCACGTGCCTTTCTGCTGCAAATGCCTCTGGAAGTTTCATGGCGTTCCTATGCAATGTGGCAACACGAAAATGACCCCTTTTCCCATTCCGAGGGAGTTCTGTGCCACCCTAACAGCCCCGTGAGCCACAAGAGACACATCCCCGCCAATTTCTAGCGTTTCACGGGGTCTATCCGTGAAACATATAGAAGTTTTTGAGTGCACATGCATTCCTGCTGCAAATGCCTCTGGAAGTTTCATGCGGTTCGTACGCAATGTGGCAACACGAAAATGACCCGTTTTCCCATTCCCAGGGATTTCTGTGCGACCCGAACAGCCCCGTGAGCCACAAGAGACACATCCCCGCCAATTTCTAGCGTTTCACGGGGTCTATCCGTGAAAAATATCAATTTTTTTTTGACTGCACATGCATTTCTGCTGCAAATGCCTCTGGAAGTTGCATGCGGTTCGCATGCAATGTGGCGACACGAAAATGACCCGTTTTCCCATTCCGAGGGATTTCTGTGCCACCCTAACAGCCCCGTGAGCCACAAGAGAGACATCCCCGCCAATTTCTAGCGTATCACGGGGTCTATCCGTGAGAAATATTCACTTTTTTGAGTGCACATGCATTCCTGCTGCAAATGCCTCTGGAAGTTTCATGCGGTTCGTATGCAATGTGGCGACACGAAAATGACCCGTTTTCCCATTCCGAGGGATTTCTGTGCCACCCTAACAGCCCCGTGAGCCACAAGAGAGACATCCCCGCCCACTTCTAGCGTTTCACGGGGTCTCTCCGTGAAAAATATCACATTTTTTGAGTGCACATGCATTCCTGCTGCAAATGCCTCTGGAAGTTTCATGCGGTTCGCATGCAATGTGGCGACACGAAAATGACCCGTTTTTTCCCATTCCGAGGGATTTCTGTGCCACCCTAACAGCCCCGTGAGCCACAAGAGACACATCCCCGCCAATTTCTAGCGTTTCACGGGGTCTATCCGTGAAAAATATTCAATTTTTTGACTGCACATGCATTTCTGCTGCAAATGCCTCTGGAAGTTTCATGCGGTTCGCATGCAATGTGGCGACACGAAAATGACCCGTTTTCCCATTCCGAGGGATTTCTGTGCCACCCTAACAGCCCCGTGAGCCACAAGAGAGACA
>NW_027422711.1:130000-132500 GCF_048934315.1 Petromyzon marinus | reverse complement strand
ACCAGACGGTTATGGAGGAGGTGAGGATGGATTCAATGATCGCTGTATAGAATTGCACCATCATTGTCTTTGGCAGGTTGCATTTCTTCAGCTGCCGTCGAAAGTACATCCTCTGTTGAGCTCTCTTGGCGAGGGAGCTGATGTTCAGTTCCCACTTGAGGTCCCGGCAGAGAATAGTGCCCAGGAAGCGGAAGGACTCCACAATTTTGACTGCGGAGTCTAACAGGGTGATGGCGGTGAGTGGGGCTGTATTCTTCCTGAAGTCCACAACCATCTCAACTGTCCTTAGAGCATTTAGCTCTAAGTTGTTCTGGCTACACCAGGTCACCAGGTTGTCAGCTTCCCACCTATAGTCAGACTCATCCCCACCAGAGATCAGCCCAATGAGGGTGGTGTCGTCCGACAAACTTCAAGAGTTTGACGGACAGATGATTGGAGGCGCAGCTGTTGGTATACAGGGAGAAGAGCAGTGGGCAAAGGACGCAGCCCTGAGGAGTTCCCGTGCTGATGGACCTGGAGTCAGAGACTTCTGTTCCCGGCTTAACGCACTGCTTCCTGTCAGAGAGGAAGTCTGTGATCCACCTGCAGGTGGAGTAGGGCACGTTCAGCTGGAAGAGCTTGTCCTGAAGCAGGGCAGGGATGATGGTGTTGAAGGCAGAGCTGAAGTCCACAAACAGGATCCTGGCGTAGGATGCTGGGGCGTCCACATGCTGTAGGGTGAAGTGGAGGGCCATGTTAACTGCGTCGTCCACAGACCTGTTGGCTCTGTAGGCAAACTGAAGGGGGTCCAGGAGAGGGTCTGTGATGGCTTTGAGGTGTGCCAGGAGCAGGCGCTCAAAAGACTTCATTACCACAGATGTAAGGGCGACCGGTCTGTAATCATTTAGTCCTGTTGGCCTTAGCTTTTTGGGCACAGCGATGATGGTGGAGGACTTGAGACAGGCTGGTACATGGCATGTCTCCAGGGAGGTGTTAAAGATGTTGGTGAACACCGGAGACAGCTGGCCAGCGCAGTGCCTGAGGGTGGCTGGAGAGACAGAGTCCGGCCCGGCTGCTTTGCGTGGATTCTGCCTCTTGAAAAGCCCATTAACTTCTCCCTCCTGAAAGGAGAGAGTCGTTTCTGTAGTATGGGTGGGGGATGGGGCCTCTTGGGTGGGAAGGGGTGGTTCAGGACAGTCCAATTGTCTTTCAAATCTACGGTAGAACTCGTTCAGGTCGTTGGCTAGGCGGGAGTCGTTAGTGGTGTGGGGCGCTCTGGGTTTGTAGTTGGTGATGTGCCTGAGCCCTTTGGCAGACAGAAGCAGCGTCGTTAGTAGAGAACTGGTGTTTTAGTGTCTCTGAGTACAGTCGTTTAGCCTCTCTCACCGCTTTGCTAAACCTGTTCTTCGACTCCTTGAATCTGTCTCTATCCCCACTCCTAAACGCTTCCTCCTTCTCCAACCTCAACCTTTTGAGCTTTGCTGAGAACCAGGGCTTGTTGTTGTTAAAGTTCACCCTGGTACGTGTTGGGATACAGCAGTCCTCACAGAAGCTGATGTACACAGCCTCTGTGAGTTCATCCAGACTATTGGTAGCAGTCGTGAACATATCCCAGTCAGTACAGTCTAAGCACGCCCGCAAATCTTCCACAGCCTCACTGGTCCACTGTTTAGATGTCCTCACAGCAGGTTTACAGAGTTTTAGTTGCTGCCTGTATGCACGAATCAGGTGGACCAAGGGAGTTCTGTGCGAGCCGAACAGCCCCGTGACCCACAAGAGAAACATCCCCGCCAAATTCGAGCGTTTGACGGGGTCTATCCGTGAAAAAATATTCACGTTTTTGAGTGCACATGCATTTCTGCTGCAAATGCCTCTGGAAGTTTCATGCCGTTCGTATGCCAATTGTGGCAACACGAAAATGACCCGTTTTCCCATTCCGAGGGATTTCTGTGCGACCCTAACAGCCCCGTGAGCCACAAGAGACACATCCCCGCCAATTTCTAGCGTTTCACGGGGTCTATCCGTGAAAAATATAGACGTTTTTGAGTGCACATGCATTTCTGCTGCAGATGCCTCTGGAAGTTTCATGCCGTTCGTACGCAATGTGGCAACACGAAAATGACCCCTTTTCCCATTCCGAGGGATTTCTGTGCGACCCTAACTAACAGCGCCCGTGAGCCACAAGAGAGACATCCCCGCCAATTTATAGCGTTTCACGGGGTCTATCCGTGAAAAATATAGACGTTTTTGAGTGCACATGCATTCCTGCTGCAAATGCCTCTGGAAGTTTCATGCCGTTCCTATGCAATGTGGCCACACAAAAATGACCCGTTTTCCCATTCCGAGGCATTTCTGTGCGACCCTAACAGCCCCGTGAGCCACAAGAGAGACATCCCCGCCAACTTCTAGCGTTTGACGGGGTCTATGCGTGAAAAATATTAAAATTTTTGAGTGCACGTGCCTTTCTGCTGCAAATGCCTCTGGAAGTTTCATGGCGTTCCTATGCAATGTGGCAACACGA
>NW_027422711.1:105000-107500 GCF_048934315.1 Petromyzon marinus | reverse complement strand
CTGTCCTTAGAGCATTTAGCTCTAAGTTGTTCTGGCTACACCAGGTCACCAGGTTGTCAGCTTCCCACCTATAGTCAGACTCATCCCCACCAGAGATCAGCCCAATGAGGGTGGTGTCGTCCGACAAACTTCAAGAGTTTGACGGACAGATGATTGGAGGCGCAGCTGTTGGTATACAGGGAGAAGAGCAGTGGGCAAAGGACGCAGCCCTGAGGAGTTCCCGTGCTGATGGACCTGGAGTCAGAGACTTCTGTTCCCGGCTTAACGCACTGCTTCCTGTCAGAGAGGAAGTCTGTGATCCACCTGCAGGTGGAGTAGGGCACGTTCAGCTGGAAGAGCTTGTCCTGAAGCAGGGCAGGGATGATGGTGTTGAAGGCAGAGCTGAAGTCCACAAACAGGATCCTGGCGTAGGATGCTGGGGCGTCCACATGCTGTAGGGTGAAGTGGAGGGCCATGTTAACTGCGTCGTCCACAGACCTGTTGGCTCTGTAGGCAAACTGAAGGGGGTCCAGGAGAGGGTCTGTGATGGCTTTGAGGTGTGCCAGGAGCAGGCGCTCAAAAGACTTCATTACCACAGATGTAAGGGCGACCGGTCTGTAATCATTTAGTCCTGTTGGCCTTAGCTTTTTGGGCACAGCGATGATGGTGGAGGACTTGAGACAGGCTGGTACATGGCATGTCTCCAGGGAGGTGTTAAAGATGTTGGTGAACACCGGAGACAGCTGGCCAGCGCAGTGCCTGAGGGTGGCTGGAGAGACAGAGTCCGGCCCGGCTGCTTTGCGTGGATTCTGCCTCTTGAAAAGCCCATTAACTTCTCCCTCCTGAAAGGAGAGAGTCGTTTCTGTAGTATGGGTGGGGGATGGGGCCTCTTGGGTGGGAAGGGGTGGTTCAGGACAGTCCAATTGTCTTTCAAATCTACGGTAGAACTCGTTCAGGTCGTTGGCTAGGCGGGAGTCGTTAGTGGTGTGGGGCGCTCTGGGTTTGTAGTTGGTGATGTGCCTGAGCCCTTTGGCAGACAGAAGCAGCGTCGTTAGTAGAGAACTGGTGTTTTAGTGTCTCTGAGTACAGTCGTTTAGCCTCTCTCACCGCTTTGCTAAACCTGTTCTTCGACTCCTTGAATCTGTCTCTATCCCCACTCCTAAACGCTTCCTCCTTCTCCAACCTCAACCTTTTGAGCTTTGCTGAGAACCAGGGCTTGTTGTTGTTAAAGTTCACCCTGGTACGTGTTGGGATACAGCAGTCCTCACAGAAGCTGATGTACACAGCCTCTGTGAGTTCATCCAGACTATTGGTAGCAGTCGTGAACATATCCCAGTCAGTACAGTCTAAGCACGCCCGCAAATCTTCCACAGCCTCACTGGTCCACTGTTTAGATGTCCTCACAGCAGGTTTACAGAGTTTTAGTTGCTGCCTGTATGCACGAATCAGGTGGACCAAGGGAGTTCTGTGCGAGCCGAACAGCCCCGTGACCCACAAGAGAAACATCCCCGCCAAATTCGAGCGTTTGACGGGGTCTATCCGTGAAAAAATATTCACGTTTTTGAGTGCACATGCATTTCTGCTGCAAATGCCTCTGGAAGTTTCATGCCGTTCGTATGCCAATTGTGGCAACACGAAAATGACCCGTTTTCCCATTCCGAGGGATTTCTGTGCGACCCTAACAGCCCCGTGAGCCACAAGAGACACATCCCCGCCAATTTCTAGCGTTTCACGGGGTCTATCCGTGAAAAATATAGACGTTTTTGAGTGCACATGCATTTCTGCTGCAGATGCCTCTGGAAGTTTCATGCCGTTCGTACGCAATGTGGCAACACGAAAATGACCCCTTTTCCCATTCCGAGGGATTTCTGTGCGACCCTAACTAACAGCGCCCGTGAGCCACAAGAGAGACATCCCCGCCAATTTATAGCGTTTCACGGGGTCTATCCGTGAAAAATATAGACGTTTTTGAGTGCACATGCATTCCTGCTGCAAATGCCTCTGGAAGTTTCATGCCGTTCCTATGCAATGTGGCCACACAAAAATGACCCGTTTTCCCATTCCGAGGCATTTCTGTGCGACCCTAACAGCCCCGTGAGCCACAAGAGAGACATCCCCGCCAACTTCTAGCGTTTGACGGGGTCTATGCGTGAAAAATATTAAAATTTTTGAGTGCACGTGCCTTTCTGCTGCAAATGCCTCTGGAAGTTTCATGGCGTTCCTATGCAATGTGGCAACACGAAAATGACCCCTTTTCCCATTCCGAGGGAGTTCTGTGCCACCCTAACAGCCCCGTGAGCCACAAGAGACACATCCCCGCCAATTTCTAGCGTTTCACGGGGTCTATCCGTGAAACATATAGAAGTTTTTGAGTGCACATGCATTCCTGCTGCAAATGCCTCTGGAAGTTTCATGCGGTTCGTACGCAATGTGGCAACACGAAAATGACCCGTTTTCCCATTCCCAGGGATTTCTGTGCGACCCGAACAGCCCCGTGAGCCACAAGAGACACATCCCCGCC
>NW_027422711.1:92500-95000 GCF_048934315.1 Petromyzon marinus | reverse complement strand
GTTGGCTCTGTAGGCAAACTGAAGGGGGTCCAGGAGAGGGTCTGTGATGGCTTTGAGGTGTGCCAGGAGCAGGCGCTCAAAAGACTTCATTACCACAGATGTAAGGGCGACCGGTCTGTAATCATTTAGTCCTGTTGGCCTTAGCTTTTTGGGCACAGCGATGATGGTGGAGGACTTGAGACAGGCTGGTACATGGCATGTCTCCAGGGAGGTGTTAAAGATGTTGGTGAACACCGGAGACAGCTGGTCAGCGCAGTGCCTGAGGGTGGCTGGAGAGACAGAGTCCGGCCCGGCTGCTTTGCGTGGATTCTGCCTCTTGAAAAGCCCATTAACTTCTCCCTCCTGAAAGGAGAGAGTCGTTTCTGTAGTATGGGTGGGGGATGGGGCCTCTTGGGTGGGAAGGGGTGGTTCAGGACAGTCCAATTGTCTTTCAAATCTACGGTAGAACTCGTTCAGGTCGTTGGCTAGGCGGGAGTCGTTAGTGGTGTGGGGCGCTCTGGGTTTGTAGTTGGTGATGTGCCTGAGCCCTTTGGCAGACAGAAGCAGCGTCGTTAGTAGAGAACTGGTGTTTTAGTGTCTCTGAGTACAGTCGTTTAGCCTCTCTCACCGCTTTGCTAAACCTGTTCTTCGACTCCTTGAATCTGTCTCTATCCCCACTCCTAAACGCTTCCTCCTTCTCCAACCTCAACCTTTTGAGCTTTGCTGAGAACCAGGGCTTGTTGTTGTTAAAGTTCACCCTGGTACGTGTTGGGATACAGCAGTCCTCACAGAAGCTGATGTACACAGCCTCTGTGAGTTCATCCAGACTATTGGTAGCAGTCGTGAACATATCCCAGTCAGTACAGTCTAAGCACGCCCGCAAATCTTCCACAGCCTCACTGGTCCACTGTTTAGATGTCCTCACAGCAGGTTTACAGAGTTTTAGTTGCTGCCTGTATGCACGAATCAGGTGGACCAAGGGAGTTCTGTGCGAGCCGAACAGCCCCGTGACCCACAAGAGAAACATCCCCGCCAAATTCGAGCGTTTGACGGGGTCTATCCGTGAAAAAATATTCACGTTTTTGAGTGCACATGCATTTCTGCTGCAAATGCCTCTGGAAGTTTCATGCCGTTCGTATGCCAATTGTGGCAACACGAAAATGACCCGTTTTCCCATTCCGAGGGATTTCTGTGCGACCCTAACAGCCCCGTGAGCCACAAGAGACACATCCCCGCCAATTTCTAGCGTTTCACGGGGTCTATCCGTGAAAAATATAGACGTTTTTGAGTGCACATGCATTTCTGCTGCAGATGCCTCTGGAAGTTTCATGCCGTTCGTACGCAATGTGGCAACACGAAAATGACCCCTTTTCCCATTCCGAGGGATTTCTGTGCGACCCTAACTAACAGCGCCCGTGAGCCACAAGAGAGACATCCCCGCCAATTTATAGCGTTTCACGGGGTCTATCCGTGAAAAATATAGACGTTTTTGAGTGCACATGCATTCCTGCTGCAAATGCCTCTGGAAGTTTCATGCCGTTCCTATGCAATGTGGCCACACAAAAATGACCCGTTTTCCCATTCCGAGGCATTTCTGTGCGACCCTAACAGCCCCGTGAGCCACAAGAGAGACATCCCCGCCAACTTCTAGCGTTTGACGGGGTCTATGCGTGAAAAATATTAAAATTTTTGAGTGCACGTGCCTTTCTGCTGCAAATGCCTCTGGAAGTTTCATGGCGTTCCTATGCAATGTGGCAACACGAAAATGACCCCTTTTCCCATTCCGAGGGAGTTCTGTGCCACCCTAACAGCCCCGTGAGCCACAAGAGACACATCCCCGCCAATTTCTAGCGTTTCACGGGGTCTATCCGTGAAACATATAGAAGTTTTTGAGTGCACATGCATTCCTGCTGCAAATGCCTCTGGAAGTTTCATGCGGTTCGTACGCAATGTGGCAACACGAAAATGACCCGTTTTCCCATTCCCAGGGATTTCTGTGCGACCCGAACAGCCCCGTGAGCCACAAGAGACACATCCCCGCCAATTTCTAGCGTTTCACGGGGTCTATCCGTGAAAAATATCAATTTTTTTTTGACTGCACATGCATTTCTGCTGCAAATGCCTCTGGAAGTTGCATGCGGTTCGCATGCAATGTGGCGACACGAAAATGACCCGTTTTCCCATTCCGAGGGATTTCTGTGCCACCCTAACAGCCCCGTGAGCCACAAGAGAGACATCCCCGCCAATTTCTAGCGTATCACGGGGTCTATCCGTGAGAAATATTCACTTTTTTGAGTGCACATGCATTCCTGCTGCAAATGCCTCTGGAAGTTTCATGCGGTTCGTATGCAATGTGGCGACACGAAAATGACCCGTTTTCCCATTCCGAGGGATTTCTGTGCCACCCTAACAGCCCCGTGAGCCACAAGAGAGACATCCCCGCCCACTTCTAGCGTTTCACGGGGTCTCTCCGTGAAAAATATCACATTTTTTGAGTGCACATGCATTCCTGCTGCAAATG
>NW_027422711.1:80000-82500 GCF_048934315.1 Petromyzon marinus | reverse complement strand
ACAGACCTGTTGGCTCTGTAGGCAAACTGAAGGGGGTCCAGGAGAGGGTCTGTGATGGCTTTGAGGTGTGCCAGGAGCAGGCGCTCAAAAGACTTCATTACCACAGATGTAAGGGCGACCGGTCTGTAATCATTTAGTCCTGTTGGCCTTAGCTTTTTGGGCACAGCGATGATGGTGGAGGACTTGAGACAGGCTGGTACATGGCATGTCTCCAGGGAGGTGTTAAAGATGTTGGTGAACACCGGAGACAGCTGGCCAGCGCAGTGCCTGAGGGTGGCTGGAGAGACAGAGTCCGGCCCGGCTGCTTTGCGTGGATTCTGCCTCTTGAAAAGCCCATTAACTTCTCCCTCCTGAAAGGAGAGAGTCGTTTCTGTAGTATGGGTGGGGGATGGGGCCTCTTGGGTGGGAAGGGGTGGTTCAGGACAGTCCAATTGTCTTTCAAATCTACGGTAGAACTCGTTCAGGTCGTTGGCTAGGCGGGAGTCGTTAGTGGTGTGGGGCGCTCTGGGTTTGTAGTTGGTGATGTGCCTGAGCCCTTTGGCAGACAGAAGCAGCGTCGTTAGTAGAGAACTGGTGTTTTAGTGTCTCTGAGTACAGTCGTTTAGCCTCTCTCACCGCTTTGCTAAACCTGTTCTTCGACTCCTTGAATCTGTCTCTATCCCCACTCCTAAACGCTTCCTCCTTCTCCAACCTCAACCTTTTGAGCTTTGCTGAGAACCAGGGCTTGTTGTTGTTAAAGTTCACCCTGGTACGTGTTGGGATACAGCAGTCCTCACAGAAGCTGATGTACACAGCCTCTGTGAGTTCATCCAGACTATTGGTAGCAGTCGTGAACATATCCCAGTCAGTACAGTCTAAGCACGCCCGCAAATCTTCCACAGCCTCACTGGTCCACTGTTTAGATGTCCTCACAGCAGGTTTACAGAGTTTTAGTTGCTGCCTGTATGCACGAATCAGGTGGACCAAGGGAGTTCTGTGCGAGCCGAACAGCCCCGTGACCCACAAGAGAAACATCCCCGCCAAATTCGAGCGTTTGACGGGGTCTATCCGTGAAAAAATATTCACGTTTTTGAGTGCACATGCATTTCTGCTGCAAATGCCTCTGGAAGTTTCATGCCGTTCGTATGCCAATTGTGGCAACACGAAAATGACCCGTTTTCCCATTCCGAGGGATTTCTGTGCGACCCTAACAGCCCCGTGAGCCACAAGAGACACATCCCCGCCAATTTCTAGCGTTTCACGGGGTCTATCCGTGAAAAATATAGACGTTTTTGAGTGCACATGCATTTCTGCTGCAGATGCCTCTGGAAGTTTCATGCCGTTCGTACGCAATGTGGCAACACGAAAATGACCCCTTTTCCCATTCCGAGGGATTTCTGTGCGACCCTAACTAACAGCGCCCGTGAGCCACAAGAGAGACATCCCCGCCAATTTATAGCGTTTCACGGGGTCTATCCGTGAAAAATATAGACGTTTTTGAGTGCACATGCATTCCTGCTGCAAATGCCTCTGGAAGTTTCATGCCGTTCCTATGCAATGTGGCCACACAAAAATGACCCGTTTTCCCATTCCGAGGCATTTCTGTGCGACCCTAACAGCCCCGTGAGCCACAAGAGAGACATCCCCGCCAACTTCTAGCGTTTGACGGGGTCTATGCGTGAAAAATATTAAAATTTTTGAGTGCACGTGCCTTTCTGCTGCAAATGCCTCTGGAAGTTTCATGGCGTTCCTATGCAATGTGGCAACACGAAAATGACCCCTTTTCCCATTCCGAGGGAGTTCTGTGCCACCCTAACAGCCCCGTGAGCCACAAGAGACACATCCCCGCCAATTTCTAGCGTTTCACGGGGTCTATCCGTGAAACATATAGAAGTTTTTGACTGCACATGCATTTCTGCTGCAAATGCCTCTGGAAGTTGCATGCGGTTCGCATGCAATGTGGCGACACGAAAATGACCCGTTTTCCCATTCCGAGGGATTTCTGTGCCACCCTAACAGCCCCGTGAGCCACAAGAGAGACATCCCCGCCAATTTCTAGCGTATCACGGGGTCTATCCGTGAGAAATATTCACTTTTTTGAGTGCACATGCATTCCTGCTGCAAATGCCTCTGGAAGTTTCATGCGGTTCGTATGCAATGTGGCGACACGAAAATGACCCGTTTTCCCATTCCGAGGGATTTCTGTGCCACCCTAACAGCCCCGTGAGCCACAAGAGAGACATCCCCGCCCACTTCTAGCGTTTCACGGGGTCTCTCCGTGAAAAATATCACATTTTTTGAGTGCACATGCATTCCTGCTGCAAATGCCTCTGGAAGTTTCATGCGGTTCGCATGCAATGTGGCGACACGAAAATGACCCGTTTTTTCCCATTCCGAGGGATTTCTGTGCCACCCTAACAGCCCCGTGAGCCACAAGAGACACATCCCCGCCAATTTCTAGCGTTTCACGGGGTCTATCCGTGAAAAATATTCAATTTTTTGACTGCACATGCATTTCTGC
>NW_027422711.1:30000-32500 GCF_048934315.1 Petromyzon marinus | reverse complement strand
TCTCAACTGTCCTTAGAGCATTTAGCTCTAAGTTGTTCTGGCTACACCAGGTCACCAGGTTGTCAGCTTCCCACCTATAGTCAGACTCATCCCCACCAGAGATCAGCCCAATGAGGGTGGTGTCGTCCGACAAACTTCAAGAGTTTGACGGACAGATGATTGGAGGCGCAGCTGTTGGTATACAGGGAGAAGAGCAGTGGGCAAAGGACGCAGCCCTGAGGAGTTCCCGTGCTGATGGACCTGGAGTCAGAGACTTCTGTTCCCGGCTTAACGCACTGCTTCCTGTCAGAGAGGAAGTCTGTGATCCACCTGCAGGTGGAGTAGGGCACGTTCAGCTGGAAGAGCTTGTCCTGAAGCAGGGCAGGGATGATGGTGTTGAAGGCAGAGCTGAAGTCCACAAACAGGATCCTGGCGTAGGATGCTGGGGCGTCCACATGCTGTAGGGTGAAGTGGAGGGCCATGTTAACTGCGTCGTCCACAGACCTGTTGGCTCTGTAGGCAAACTGAAGGGGGTCCAGGAGAGGGTCTGTGATGGCTTTGAGGTGTGCCAGGAGCAGGCGCTCAAAAGACTTCATTACCACAGATGTAAGGGCGACCGGTCTGTAATCATTTAGTCCTGTTGGCCTTAGCTTTTTGGGCACAGCGATGATGGTGGAGGACTTGAGACAGGCTGGTACATGGCATGTCTCCAGGGAGGTGTTAAAGATGTTGGTGAACACCGGAGACAGCTGGCCAGCGCAGTGCCTGAGGGTGGCTGGAGAGACAGAGTCCGGCCCGGCTGCTTTGCGTGGATTCTGCCTCTTGAAAAGCCCATTAACTTCTCCCTCCTGAAAGGAGAGAGTCGTTTCTGTAGTATGGGTGGGGGATGGGGCCTCTTGGGTGGGAAGGGGTGGTTCAGGACAGTCCAATTGTCTTTCAAATCTACGGTAGAACTCGTTCAGGTCGTTGGCTAGGCGGGAGTCGTTAGTGGTGTGGGGCGCTCTGGGTTTGTAGTTGGTGATGTGCCTGAGCCCTTTGGCAGACAGAAGCAGCGTCGTTAGTAGAGAACTGGTGTTTTAGTGTCTCTGAGTACAGTCGTTTAGCCTCTCTCACCGCTTTGCTAAACCTGTTCTTCGACTCCTTGAATCTGTCTCTATCCCCACTCCTAAACGCTTCCTCCTTCTCCAACCTCAACCTTTTGAGCTTTGCTGAGAACCAGGGCTTGTTGTTGTTAAAGTTCACCCTGGTACGTGTTGGGATACAGCAGTCCTCACAGAAGCTGATGTACACAGCCTCTGTGAGTTCATCCAGACTATTGGTAGCAGTCGTGAACATATCCCAGTCAGTACAGTCTAAGCACGCCCGCAAATCTTCCACAGCCTCACTGGTCCACTGTTTAGATGTCCTCACAGCAGGTTTACAGAGTTTTAGTTGCTGCCTGTATGCACGAATCAGGTGGACCAAGGGAGTTCTGTGCGAGCCGAACAGCCCCGTGACCCACAAGAGAAACATCCCCGCCAAATTCGAGCGTTTGACGGGGTCTATCCGTGAAAAAATATTCACGTTTTTGAGTGCACATGCATTTCTGCTGCAAATGCCTCTGGAAGTTTCATGCCGTTCGTATGCCAATTGTGGCAACACGAAAATGACCCGTTTTCCCATTCCGAGGGATTTCTGTGCGACCCTAACAGCCCCGTGAGCCACAAGAGACACATCCCCACCAATTTCTAGCGTTTCACGGGGTCTATCCGTGAAAAATATAGACGTTTTTGAGTGCACATGCATTTCTGCTGCAGATGCCTCTGGAAGTTTCATGCCGTTCGTACGCAATGTGGCAACACGAAAATGACCCCTTTTCCCATTCCGAGGGATTTCTGTGCGACCCTAACTAACAGCGCCCGTGAGCCACAAGAGAGACATCCCCGCCAATTTATAGCGTTTCACGGGGTCTATCCGTGAAAAATATAGACGTTTTTGAGTGCACATGCATTCCTGCTGCAAATGCCTCTGGAAGTTTCATGCCGTTCCTATGCAATGTGGCCACACAAAAATGACCCGTTTTCCCATTCCGAGGCATTTCTGTGCGACCCTAACAGCCCCGTGAGCCACAAGAGAGACATCCCCGCCAACTTCTAGCGTTTGACGGGGTCTATGCGTGAAAAATATTAAAATTTTTGAGTGCACGTGCCTTTCTGCTGCAAATGCCTCTGGAAGTTTCATGGCGTTCCTATGCAATGTGGCAACACGAAAATGACCCCTTTTCCCATTCCGAGGGAGTTCTGTGCCACCCTAACAGCCCCGTGAGCCACAAGAGACACATCCCCGCCAATTTCTAGCGTTTCACGGGGTCTATCCGTGAAACATATAGAAGTTTTTGAGTGCACATGCATTCCTGCTGCAAATGCCTCTGGAAGTTTCATGCGGTTCGTACGCAATGTGGCAACACGAAAATGACCCGTTTTCCCATTCCCAGGGATTTCTGTGCGACCCGAACAGCCCCGTGAGCCACAAGAGACACATC
>NW_027422711.1:17500-20000 GCF_048934315.1 Petromyzon marinus | reverse complement strand
ACAGACCTGTTGGCTCTGTAGGCAAACTGAAGGGGGTCCAGGAGAGGGTCTGTGATGGCTTTGAGGTGTGCCAGGAGCAGGCGCTCAAAAGACTTCATTACCACAGATGTAAGGGCGACCGGTCTGTAATCATTTAGTCCTGTTGGCCTTAGCTTTTTGGGCACAGCGATGATGGTGGAGGACTTGAGACAGGCTGGTACATGGCATGTCTCCAGGGAGGTGTTAAAGATGTTGGTGAACACCGGAGACAGCTGGCCAGCGCAGTGCCTGAGGGTGGCTGGAGAGACAGAGTCCGGCCCGGCTGCTTTGCGTGGATTCTGCCTCTTGAAAAGCCCATTAACTTCTCCCTCCTGAAAGGAGAGAGTCGTTTCTGTAGTATGGGTGGGGGATGGGGCCTCTTGGGTGGGAAGGGGTGGTTCAGGACAGTCCAATTGTCTTTCAAATCTACGGTAGAACTCGTTCAGGTCGTTGGCTAGGCGGGAGTCGTTAGTGGTGTGGGGCGCTCTGGGTTTGTAGTTGGTGATGTGCCTGAGCCCTTTGGCAGACAGAAGCAGCGTCGTTAGTAGAGAACTGGTGTTTTAGTGTCTCTGAGTACAGTCGTTTAGCCTCTCTCACCGCTTTGCTAAACCTGTTCTTCGACTCCTTGAATCTGTCTCTATCCCCACTCCTAAACGCTTCCTCCTTCTCCAACCTCAACCTTTTGAGCTTTGCTGAGAACCAGGGCTTGTTGTTGTTAAAGTTCACCCTGGTACGTGTTGGGATACAGCAGTCCTCACAGAAGCTGATGTACACAGCCTCTGTGAGTTCATCCAGACTATTGGTAGCAGTCGTGAACATATCCCAGTCAGTACAGTCTAAGCACGTCCGCAAATCTTCCACAGCCTCACTGGTCCACTGTTTAGATGTCCTCACAGCAGGTTTACAGAGTTTTAGTTGCTGCCTGTATGCACGAATCAGGTGGACCAAGGGAGTTCTGTGCGAGCCGAACAGCCCCGTGACCCACAAGAGAAACATCCCCGCCAAATTCGAGCGTTTGACGGGGTCTATCCGTGAAAAAATATTCACGTTTTTGAGTGCACATGCATTTCTGCTGCAAATGCCTCTGGAAGTTTCATGCCGTTCGTATGCCAATTGTGGCAACACGAAAATGACCCGTTTTCCCATTCCGAGGGATTTCTGTGCGACCCTAACAGCCCCGTGAGCCACAAGAGACACATCCCCGCCAATTTCTAGCGTTTCACGGGGTCTATCCGTGAAAAATATAGACGTTTTTGAGTGCACATGCATTTCTGCTGCAGATGCCTCTGGAAGTTTCATGCCGTTCGTACGCAATGTGGCAACACGAAAATGACCCCTTTTCCCATTCCGAGGGATTTCTGTGCGACCCTAACTAACAGCGCCCGTGAGCCACAAGAGAGACATCCCCGCCAATTTATAGCGTTTCACGGGGTCTATCCGTGAAAAATATAGACGTTTTTGAGTGCACATGCATTCCTGCTGCAAATGCCTCTGGAAGTTTCATGCCGTTCCTATGCAATGTGGCCACACAAAAATGACCCGTTTTCCCATTCCGAGGCATTTCTGTGCGACCCTAACAGCCCCGTGAGCCACAAGAGAGACATCCCCGCCAACTTCTAGCGTTTGACGGGGTCTATGCGTGAAAAATATTAAAATTTTTGAGTGCACGTGCCTTTCTGCTGCAAATGCCTCTGGAAGTTTCATGGCGTTCCTATGCAATGTGGCAACACGAAAATGACCCCTTTTCCCATTCCGAGGGAGTTCTGTGCCACCCTAACAGCCCCGTGAGCCACAAGAGACACATCCCCGCCAATTTCTAGCGTTTCACGGGGTCTATCCGTGAAACATATAGAAGTTTTTGAGTGCACATGCATTCCTGCTGCAAATGCCTCTGGAAGTTTCATGCGGTTCGTACGCAATGTGGCAACACGAAAATGACCCGTTTTCCCATTCCCAGGGATTTCTGTGCGACCCGAACAGCCCCGTGAGCCACAAGAGACACATCCCCGCCAATTTCTAGCGTTTCACGGGGTCTATCCGTGAAAAATATCAATTTTTTTTTGACTGCACATGCATTTCTGCTGCAAATGCCTCTGGAAGTTGCATGCGGTTCGCATGCAATGTGGCGACACGAAAATGACCCGTTTTCCCATTCCGAGGGATTTCTGTGCCACCCTAACAGCCCCGTGAGCCACAAGAGAGACATCCCCGCCAATTTCTAGCGTATCACGGGGTCTATCCGTGAGAAATATTCACTTTTTTGAGTGCACATGCATTCCTGCTGCAAATGCCTCTGGAAGTTTCATGCGGTTCGTATGCAATGTGGCGACACGAAAATGACCCGTTTTCCCATTCCGAGGGATTTCTGTGCCACCCTAACAGCCCCGTGAGCCACAAGAGAGACATCCCCGCCCACTTCTAGCGTTTCACGGGGTCTCTCCGTGAAAAATATCACATTTTTTGAGTGCACATGCATTCCTGC
>NW_027422711.1:5000-7500 GCF_048934315.1 Petromyzon marinus | reverse complement strand
ACGCTTCCTCCTTCTCCAACCTCAACCTTTTGAGCTTTGCTGAGAACCAGGGCTTGTTGTTGTTAAAGTTCACCCTGGTACGTGTTGGGATACAGCAGTCCTCACAGAAGCTGATGTACACAGCCTCTGTGAGTTCATCCAGACTATTGGTAGCAGTCGTGAACATATCCCAGTCAGTACAGTCTAAGCACGCCCGCAAATCTTCCACAGCCTCACTGGTCCACTGTTTAGATGTCCTCACAGCAGGTTTACAGAGTTTTAGTTGCTGCCTGTATGCACGAATCAGGTGGACCAAGGGAGTTCTGTGCGAGCCGAACAGCCCCGTGACCCACAAGAGAAACATCCCCGCCAAATTCGAGCGTTTGACGGGGTCTATCCGTGAAAAAATATTCACGTTTTTGAGTGCACATGCATTTCTGCTGCAAATGCCTCTGGAAGTTTCATGCCGTTCGTATGCCAATTGTGGCAACACGAAAATGACCCGTTTTCCCATTCCGAGGGATTTCTGTGCGACCCTAACAGCCCCGTGAGCCACAAGAGACACATCCCCGCCAATTTCTAGCGTTTCACGGGGTCTATCCGTGAAAAATATAGACGTTTTTGAGTGCACATGCATTTCTGCTGCAGATGCCTCTGGAAGTTTCATGCCGTTCGTACGCAATGTGGCAACACGAAAATGACCCCTTTTCCCATTCCGAGGGATTTCTGTGCGACCCTAACTAACAGCGCCCGTGAGCCACAAGAGAGACATCCCCGCCAATTTATAGCGTTTCACGGGGTCTATCCGTGAAAAATATAGACGTTTTTGAGTGCACATGCATTCCTGCTGCAAATGCCTCTGGAAGTTTCATGCCGTTCCTATGCAATGTGGCCACACAAAAATGACCCGTTTTCCCATTCCGAGGCATTTCTGTGCGACCCTAACAGCCCCGTGAGCCACAAGAGAGACATCCCCGCCAACTTCTAGCGTTTGACGGGGTCTATGCGTGAAAAATATTAAAATTTTTGAGTGCACGTGCCTTTCTGCTGCAAATGCCTCTGGAAGTTTCATGGCGTTCCTATGCAATGTGGCAACACGAAAATGACCCCTTTTCCCATTCCGAGGGAGTTCTGTGCCACCCTAACAGCCCCGTGAGCCACAAGAGACACATCCCCGCCAATTTCTAGCGTTTCACGGGGTCTATCCGTGAAACATATAGAAGTTTTTGAGTGCACATGCATTCCTGCTGCAAATGCCTCTGGAAGTTTCATGCGGTTCGTACGCAATGTGGCAACACGAAAATGACCCGTTTTCCCATTCCCAGGGATTTCTGTGCGACCCGAACAGCCCCGTGAGCCACAAGAGACACATCCCCGCCAATTTCTAGCGTTTCACGGGGTCTATCCGTGAAAAATATCAATTTTTTTTTGACTGCACATGCATTTCTGCTGCAAATGCCTCTGGAAGTTGCATGCGGTTCGCATGCAATGTGGCGACACGAAAATGACCCGTTTTCCCATTCCGAGGGATTTCTGTGCCACCCTAACAGCCCCGTGAGCCACAAGAGAGACATCCCCGCCAATTTCTAGCGTATCACGGGGTCTATCCGTGAGAAATATTCACTTTTTTGAGTGCACATGCATTCCTGCTGCAAATGCCTCTGGAAGTTTCATGCGGTTCGTATGCAATGTGGCGACACGAAAATGACCCGTTTTCCCATTCCGAGGGATTTCTGTGCCACCCTAACAGCCCCGTGAGCCACAAGAGAGACATCCCCGCCCACTTCTAGCGTTTCACGGGGTCTCTCCGTGAAAAATATCACATTTTTTGAGTGCACATGCATTCCTGCTGCAAATGCCTCTGGAAGTTTCATGCGGTTCGCATGCAATGTGGCGACACGAAAATGACCCGTTTTTTCCCATTCCGAGGGATTTCTGTGCCACCCTAACAGCCCCGTGAGCCACAAGAGACACATCCCCGCCAATTTCTAGCGTTTCACGGGGTCTATCCGTGAAAAATATTCAATTTTTTGACTGCACATGCATTTCTGCTGCAAATGCCTCTGGAAGTTTCATGCGGTTCGCATGCAATGTGGCGACACGAAAATGACCCGTTTTCCCATTCCGAGGGATTTCTGTGCCACCCTAACAGCCCCGTGAGCCACAAGAGAGACATCGCCGCCAATTTCTAGCGTTTCACTGGGTCTATCCGTGAAAAATATTCACTTTTTTGACTGCACATGCATTCCTGCTGCAAATGCCTCTGGAAGTTTCATGCCGTTCGCATGCAATGTGGCAACACGAAAATGACCCGTTTTCCCATTCCGAGGGATTTCTGTGCCACCCTAACAGCCCCGTGAGCCACAAGAGACACATCCCCGCCAATTTCTAGCGTTTCACGGGGTCTATCCGTAAAAATGTAGCACGCACCAAAACGAGAAAAGATTTCCATCGCACCTGCACTATTGTATGGACAATGGTAACCTCATGTGAGGACGAAGTGGTGTGCCGGCGGCAGGTT